>NC_079521.1:19231722-19296722 GCF_003711565.1 Takifugu flavidus | reverse complement strand
CACTCTGACTTCTCAACTGGAGGGTTCTTTATTCTCAATTTCCATGGTACACACACACACACACACACACACACACACACACACACACACACACACCGTGTGCATGTGGAGCCTGTAATCCAGCAGTAATCCCTGCCTGATCTCAGGAGTCCTCCCGGGCTGAGAGGGTCCTGCTGGCGTGTTTGGGCAGCACTACAAACAAAGATGGACGACAGGAGACGTCTTTTTAAATTCGTGGCACCTGAGCACATTATAAACTCTTACATTTGTCTCTGATACAGTCAGTTTTTGGTTTTTTTCTCTTTCAGTTGAATGTTTTGCTGTATAAAAGCGCTGTAACATCTAGACAGGTGACCCCTGGATGGAGGGGCCCAGAACTCTGGCCCGGTACCACGGCTCTGTGTTCTGGCCCCCTGCTCAGGCTGGGATGCCACCAGCTCTTAATCTTCTTAATCACACTTTCTCTACATGCTAATTCTCCTTTTGCCCGTAACTTTGGACTGATGCTCTTTTTTCCAAACCAGAAAAAACTGGACATGAGGGCAGAAAGTACTTGTTTCCTTGTTCAGCTGAGTCACATGACTGCAGTAAATTTCACACGTGTTATATTCGCCATGCGCTGCTAGAAAAGCGTGTCAGGGTTAGCAAAGAGAAAGGCCGTGCAGCGTCTGCCAGACATGAAAGCAAACGGTAAATGTTGGTTTAAAGCTTCTGTTCAGGAGTGAGCAGCTTTGAAGTGATCCGGCCTCGGCCCTCATTACATTCAAACAGACCCTCACACATTTGCTACATGTTAGAGATGCTTTTTGATCACACATCTGCCCCTTCCTGGGGGGCAAATCTGTCGGGATTAAAGACATTTTTCATTTCTGTCCAGCCTACCGTCTGAAGAAGTGTCCCGCTCCTCCTGTGGTGGAAAACGCAGAACTCTTCTATGAAGACAAAGACTTCCAAATCGGTAATGTCCCGTTAGACGACAGGACGAATCTGACCTGGACCCGCTGGTTTGGTGGGAGCTGCTCCGTCTTATTAACGTTACCTCCATTTCAGGGTGCCAGATAACATTTGTCACGTTTCCCTCCGCTGTGTTTGTGACGATGAGCTTCAGTGACCTTTGGCATCGACTGTAAAGTGAAGAAAGAAAGAATATTTCCAGAAACAGTGCAGGGCTCCGTTTGGCTGCCAGTGTGGGGGCTGTAGAAGCATCCTGCCACCATCTCAGGGCTGTAGAAGCATCCTGCCACCGTCTCAGGGCTGTAGAAGCATCCTGCCACCGTCTCAGGGCTGTAGAAGCATCCTGCCACCATCTCAGGGCTGTAGAAGCACCCTGCCACCATCTCAGGGCTGTAGAAGCATCCTGCCACCGTCTCAGGGCTTGTAGAAGCATCCTGCCACCGTCTCAGGGCTTGTAGAAGCATCCTGCCACCATCTCAGGGCTGTAGAAGCATCCTGCCACCGTCTCAGGGCTGTAGAAGCATCTGCCACCGTCTCAGGGCTGTAGAAGCATCTGCCACCGTCTCAGGGCTGTAGAAGCATCCTGCACCGTCTCAGGGCTGTAGAAGCATCCTGCCACATCTCAGGGCTGTAGAAGCACCCTGCCACCATCTCAGGGCTGTTGTAGAAGCATCCTGCCACCGTCTCAGGCTGCTGGGGCAAAAACAGGACAGTGCCACTAGTTTAACTGCAGCAGCACAGCTGGAATGTTCTTGTTTCTGGGGGTCGGGCAGCTGGAGAGGCCTCACCTCAGTGGGAGCTGTGATGTGTGTGGGACACCTGAGCAGTGCCAGCCCATCACTCTCATACAGCTGTGATGTGTGTGGGACACCTGAGCGGTGCCAGCCCATCACTCTCATACAGCTGTGATGTGTGTGGGACACCTGAGCGGTGCCAGCCATCACTCTCATACAGCTGTGATGTGTGTGGGACACCTGAGCAGTGCCAGCCCATCATTCTCATACAGCTGTGATGTGTGTGGGACACCTGAGCGGTGCCAGCCCATCACTCTCATACAGCTGTGATGTGTGTGGGACACCTGAGCGGTGCCAGCCCATCACTCTCATACAGCTGTGATGTGTGTGGGACACCTGAGCGGTGCCAGCCCATCATTCTCATACAGCTGTGATGTGTGTGGGACACCTGAGCGGTGCCAGCCCATCACTCTCATACAGCTTCAGGTGGTTCTGGAAACCCTGGTTGTTTTAACAGACGTGTTGATCCTTGTCCCCCCTGAAGGTGATGTTGTGAGGTACACCTGTCTCCCTGGATACACCCTGGTGGGGACGGCGGCGCTCACCTGTCAGCTCAACTCCCATTTGCTGTTCGAGGCTCCGCCCCCGACATGCCAAGGTAACATTACCTTCAGGACACCTCTTGGAGTTTTGGTAGTTTCTACACAACAAATTACATTCTTTTAAATTCTGTGTTGTTAAATACATTTTATTGGGATACAGGTAATTAAGGTAACTAGTTACTAATGTAAGCGTTGATTATTTTTCAATCAGTTTCAGTAACGTGGTCAGAAAATAAAAAGTGTAGAGGTGAAACAAATGAAGCATCCAGAGTGCCCTCCAACACACACACACACACACACACACACACAGAACCACACACACGTACAGAACCACACACACACACCTGAGAGTCCCAGTCGAGTGTTTCACTTGATTATTTTAAAGGTTGGGTCTGTTAGAAGATGTGTAAAGAAGGTTAGAGCTAATGATTCTGGCATCCCCCCACACCCCTCCCCCCCAACAGCCCAGTGTCCTGCCAATGAGGAGAGGACGTCTTCCTCAGGGGTGATCCTGAGTCCTGGTTTTCCTGGAAACTACCCCAACAGCCAAACCTGCTCCTGGCTGCTCCGCATGATTCCAGGTGAGTGTGTTGTTCGGGGTTAAAGGAGGTGTCTAACGCCTGAGAAAACTCCGCCCCTCCCTGAGAGGGCGCGAGGATGAAGCAGGGAAGACCTCGAGGGCATTAAAAATAATAAACACTTTTTAAAATTGATGCTCAAGCAACAGGCAGTGACACTAAAACCCAGGAAATGTGCTCTCGTTTCTTGGTTCCGGCTCAAGGCCGCAGTTCCGACCGTTCATCCATGCTTTTCCACACCGTTAGCGGTGGCCTGCAGGTCTCCTGGGGGTGGTGCGTTAGTACGTTATATATGTGGAGGATCAAACTGGATGTTGCTCCGTTCACCCGCTGCACTTCCTGATCCGAAGCCTGGATGGTGGGAATAAACGGGGTGGGAGGCACAACAGAACCCGAGGAGGTTGTGGTTCGTGCTCGCTTCCCTGGGGGTGACGGAATGTTTGAACATGTGTCCCGCTGGGAATCCTGTTGTTGCACATTTATGGCTGAGATGATGAGTTCTGTCGTTTCCTCAGGTTCCACCGTCAACATCTACGTAGAGGTGTTCCACAGTGAGAAGCAGTTCGATGAGCTGGAGATATTCGATGGTACGCACCTAAAACACACACACACACACACACACACACACACAGGACCACACACACACACACACACACACACACACACGTCAATGAGAACGACTGTCCCGTCCATGAGAACGACTGTCCCGTCCATGAGACCGTCCGTCCATGACAACGACCCGTTAGATGAGAATTTACTGCAGCAGCTAGTCTGTCCAGTAGAGTCGGAGGTCGGAGGTCGGAGGTCGGTGCTGGTGGAAGCTGCGTTCTGGTCTGCATGAATGTGGGTGAGATCTTTCAATGATCAAACACACGTTGCTGCTCCGTAGCAACAGACGGATGCTGCAGGACCTCAGTACCAATAAAGCAGCACATTGTGGACTTTCCTGTCCGGGTCCCTCTGATAATCCAGCCCCACGCCTACTAATGAAGGCCAGAACTGTCCGTCAGCGCTGAGAGCTCCAGAAATAACAGCAGAGCCATGCAGGTGCTCACAAGAATAGGAAAATGCGCAGAGGTTTACTTTGGCGTGCTGTGTTGCAGGCTCCTCGGGTCAGAGCCCGTTGCTCGTTGCTCTGAGCGGGAACCACTCGTCTCAGCTGAACTTCACATCGAAGACGAACCAGCTTTATCTCCGCTGGTCCACCGACCACGCCACCAACAAGAGGGGGTTCAAGATCCGATATTCAGGTATCCGTACGATTGTCCTGGAAGAGTCTTTCAAAGGCAACGTTATTTGTGCTGCGTTACGAGTGCCAAACCTAGCGTGGGACTTCTACGATCTTCCAGTACAGGAAAGCAACCATTTAGCATCCAAATATCTCAATACGAGGTTTCTTTAATATTTATGTTTCAGTTTTGCTGCAATCATGAGGAGTCTCGGTCGGTCTGCTTCGACCGTCGGTGTGAGGTTCCTAGTGGAATTTATGGACACACTAAAATATCAAGTGCATCCATGGGGAGTTTTATTCCATTTATGCAAACTAAAAATGTGGGTTTGTGAGGAACTGAACCCTCTGAACCCTTCAAAAGAGAGAAAAATGCTCACGATGAGGCTCAGTGTTCAGTGGGAGGCGTGTGTGTTCCAGATTGGGACTCTTCCCTCTAACGGGAGCCGGGAGGGAGCCCAGCTGGGCTGGAATGTTGGGCTACATGTTTCCGTGATGCATAGCATCCATCTGATGGGTTGGTGTGTTAGGTGCCTAACGTGCGCTAACCTGCCTGTCTCTGTCTGCACAGCTGCCTACTGCAGCATCAACGACCCGCCGCTGAACGGAGGCGTGATCAACCGCACCAGGCTGCGGCCGGGCAGCAGGCTGCTCTACTACTGTAACCGTGGTTACCGCCTGGTAGGATCAAGCAATGCAACCTGTAGGCTCTATCCAAATGGGCTTTTCCAGTGGGATACCCCCCCGCCGATATGCCAAGGTAAGGATTTTAGTCATGTTGGACTGGAGCAACAATGACAGGTGAACAGGTGAACAGGTGAACAGGTGAACAGGTGATGGACAGGGTGACGCTGGGCCTGGAAACGGTGCACGGTGACACAGGTGGTGAATGTGTTCATGTGGGTGGGCTCACAAACGCGTGAAAGTGAGCATTTCCTCCTCATTCATAGAGGGTTGGAGGTGTATTCCTGCAAACAACATGGCGCTGGTCTCTGGCAGCGTTGCTATGGTTAAAATGGGCTTCGAGCCTCGGCTGCAGTCGGCACAAACAGCAGATGCTAATTAGCTGCCAGCTTTCTTCTGTTAATTGTGCACCTGTTGCACAAAGCAACCATGAATCAAAGTTTAAACGTGGGTGTGTGACGGTTGTGGGCGTGTCCCTGCAGCCGTCTCATGTGGACTCCCCCAGGCTGTGGGCAACGGCACCTTCCAGGCGAACAGGTACACCGTGGGCAGCCAGGTGAGCTACCGCTGTGACGAGGGCCACCGCCCCGACCCCGACCGGCCGCTCACCGCCGTGTGTTTGGAGGACGGCAGCTGGAGCAACGCCGCCGCGGCGCCCAGATGTCTGCGTCAGTACACTCCTACTTTTCCTTCCTTTCACCACACATGAGGAATTCTGGTTTTACTGATGCTAATTTTCAGTTAGTTAACGATTTACCTGACAGAAAGTAAGTCATGTTTCCAATTATACAATTATCATATTAATAGTCCTAATATCCTAATATCGATCCTTTAGTTTAGATTCTATTATAGTCAGAATACAACACACACGGGGCCGAACAATGAATGGCACATGTTTAGGAAACTTCCTAAATGAAATATTGAAGTCTGCAGCGGAATATAACACACACACACACACACACACACACACACACCCCCCACACACACACACCACACCCACCCACCACACCCACACACCCACCCACAACCACACCCACACACCCACACAACCCACACCCACACACACAACCCACCCACCCACCACACACACCCACACCACACACCACCCACCCACCCACACCACACCCACACACCCACACACACACCCACCACACACACACACACAACCACACACACCCACACACACCACACACACCCACCACACCACACACACACCACCCACACCACACACCCACCACACACCCACACCCACCACACACACCCACACACACACACCCACACACACCCACCCACACCCACCCACCCACACCCACACCCACCCACACCCACAACCACACACACACCACACCACCCACCCACACTCACACCCACCCACACAAACACACACACACCAACACACACCCACACCACACACCACCCACACCCACAACACACCCCACCCACCCACACACACACACACAACACACACACCCACACCACACCCACACACACACACACCACACACCACCCACACACACACCCACCCACCCAACACCCACACACACCAACACACACCCACACAACACCCACACACACCACACCCACACCCACACCCACCCACCCACCCACACCCACACCCACACCCACCCACACCACACCCACCCACCACACCCACACACACCCACAACACCCACCCACACACACACACCCACACCAACACACACACCACACACAACCCACACACCCACCCACCCACACCCACCCACACCCACACACACCCACACACACACCCACCCACACCCACCACACCCACACACCCACCCACACACCCACCCACCCACACCCACACACACACACCCACACCACACACACCCACACCCACACCCCCACACACACACACAACCCACCCACCCACCCACACACCCACACACCCATACACCCACCCACACACACACCACCCACCCACCTGAGTCCCGGCTGCTCACTGCTGACTGTTTTGCAGCCCTCCACTGCAGCAGCATCGAGGGCATCCTATCCGAACACATGACCTACCGGCTGCTGGTCGGGAGGCTCGGAGAGTTTGGCTCCATCCTGATGCTGGAATGCTCCACTGGGTACTTTTTAGGTGTGGGACACCGGACTCTCCACTGCCGCGCCAACGGAACCTGGGAGGGGTCGGAGGACCCGGCCACGTGTAAAAGTGAGCAATGACTATTTTAACAGCTGCTGACAGATTCAAACGTTTTAATGATGAACATTTGTGGATTTTCTTTTCTTAAAACTTCACAAGCGAAAAATGTTTGTTTTTTTTTTAAAAGAAGAGTAAATCAAACTGCGTCTGCTCGCTCATCTGGTTATTCATGATTGACGACAGAACATAGCAGCCCTGTTGGAGGACAGGAGAGGGTTTTCCTGGATCCTGTAGAGCCTGCTGTCACGGGGGGGCGTGGGGGGGGGGGAGATTTGTCTTTCCCTTTCTGCCGCCAGGTTTCCTGTTGCTGAAGGAGACGCCGTTAAAACAGGCAGCCAGAAGACAACCTGCTAGCGTTAGCAATGGAAGTTTAAACCCAAAGATGAATCATTTATGGGCCAAATGCTGAGCTAATATAGTTTAGTTATATAGTTAATATCGTTAACAGTTTTCACTATTTGATACATTTGGATGTCAGAGGTTAAAGTATCGCTGTGATGATGTCAGAGGTTAAAGTGTCGCTGTGATGATGTCAGAGGTTAAAGTATCCCTGTGATGATGTCAGAGGTTACAGTATCACTGTGATGATGTCAGAGGTTACAGTATCGCTGTGATGATGTCAGAGGTTAAAGTGTCGCTGTGATGATGTCAGAGGTTAAAGTATCCCTGTGATGATGTCAGAGGTTAAAGTGTCGCTGTGATGATGTCAGAGGTTAAAGTATCCCTGTGATGATGTCAGAGGTTACAGTATCACTGTGATGATGTCAGAGGTGAAAGTATCCCTGTGATGATGTCAGAGGTTACAGTATCCCTGTGATGATGTCAGAGGTTACAGTATCCCTGTGATGATGTCAGAGGTTACAGTATCCCTGTGATGATGATGTCAGAGGTTAAAGTGTCGCTGTGATGATGTCAGAGGTTAAAGTATCCCTGTGATGATGTCAGAGGTTAAAGTGTCGCTGTGATGATGTCAGAGGTTACAGTATCCCTGTGATGATGTCAGAGGTTACAGTATCCCTGTGATGATGTCAGAGGTTACAGTGTCGCTGTGATGATGTCAGAGGTTAAGTATCCCTGTGATGATGTCAGAGGTTACAGTGTCGCTGTGATGATGTCAGAGGTTAAAGTGTCGCTGTGATGATGTCAGAGGTTACAGTGTCGCTGTGATGATGTCAGAGGTTACAGTATCCCTGTGATGATGTCAGAGGTTAAAGTGTCGCTGTGATGATGTCAGAGGTTACAGTGTCGCTGTGATGATGTCAGAGGTTACAGTATCCCTGTGATGATGTCAGAGGTTACAGTATCGCTGTGATGATGTCAGAGGTTACAGTATCAGTATATATATATATTATATATCAGTATATTACAGTATTGTTGTCAGTGTGTGTCTGCATTGATTTGTGTGTCTTTTTGCCGCCTAGTCATCTCCTGTGGCGAGCTTCCATCACCACCCTTCGGGACCAAACTGGGGACGCTGGTCACATTTGGAGCCACAGCCATCTTTATGTGTAACCACGGTTACACTCTGGTGGGGTCACATGTTCGGGAGTGCGGCGCTAACGGGCTGTGGAGCGGTGCAGAGACCCGCTGTCTGGGTAAGATCTGAGTCTGTTTCACCTGTGCCTCCGCCGGCTCCTTCGTCCTTTCTCACACTGAGACGTCCCTGCAGACGTCTCCCTTTAGGGTCATTAGGGCCTTTAGGGTCATTAGGCCTTTAGGGTCATTAGGGCCTTTAGGGTCATTAGGGTCATTAGGGTCATTAGGGTCATTAGGGTCATTAGGGTCATTAGGGCCTTTAGGGTCATTAGGGTCATTAGGGCCTTTAGGGTCATTAGGGCCTTTAGGGTCATTAGGGTCATTAGGGTCATTAGGGCCTTTAGGGTCATTAGGACCTTTAGGGTCATTAGGGCCTTTAGGCCTTTAGGGTCATTAGGGCCTTTAGGGCCTTTAGGGTCATTAGGGCCTTTAGGGCCTTTAGGGTCATTAGGGCCTTTAGGGTCATTAGGACCTTTAGGGTCATTAGGGTCATTAGGGCCTTTAGGGTCATTAGGGCCTTTAGGGTCATTAGGACCTTTAGGGTCATTAGGGCCTTTAGGGCCTTTAGGGTCATTAGGGCCTTTAGGGTCATTAGGGCCTTTAGGGTCATTAGGACCTTTAGGGTCATTAGGGCCTTTAGGGCCTTTAGGGTCATTAGGGCCTTTAGGGTCATTAGGGCCTTTAGGGCCTTTAGGGTCATTAGGGCCTTTAGGGTCTTTAGGGCCTTTCGGGTCATTAGGGCCTTTAGGGTCATTAGGGCCTTTAGGGTCACTAGGGCCTTTAGGGCCTTAGGGTCATTAGGGCCTTTAGGGTCATTAGGACCTTTAGGGTCATTAGGACTTTAGGGTCATTAGGGCCTTTAGGGCCTTTAGGGCCTTTAGGGTCATTAGGGCCTTTAGGGTCATTAGGGACTTAGGGTCATTAGGGCCTTTCGGGTCATTAGGGCCTTTAGGGTCATTAGGGCCTTTAGGGTCACTAGGGCCTTTAGGGCCTTTAGGGCCTTTAGGGTCATTAGGGCCTTTAGGGTCACTAGGGCCTTAGGGACTTTAGGGTCATTAGGGCCTTTAGGGTCATTAGGGTCATTAGGGCTCCAACATGGCAGGTGTAGGAAGTGCAGAACACCACACAGCTCTGCCCCAATCAGCAGCTTCCCAAGAACTTCCAGGACTTTCTACTTTTTCCAGAGAAGGTTTTGGGTTGAGGGAAAGTTTTTAATTTCTGTAGAAACACACTGAGGTTTTTTCAAAAATCTGGATAAATAATAAAACTTCTGGTGGAACATGAACCAGGGTGAGGTTAGCATGGCGCTAATATGAACGTGAACATTTATATGACAGAATCTTGAGGCAATAGGCCCCATCTGATGGATTCTACCTGTCGGTGTCTTCATTTAAACGTGCAGTTTAAATTTCTGGACTACATTTGTGTCCATCACGAGCAGGCAGGTGGAGGAGATGAGGCGGAGCACAACTGAGGCATGGCGTGGTTTCGGTAGGTGACCAGGCCTCTCGTGGAAGCAGAGAGGCGTCACCCACTCTGCACGTTCACGCTCAGATCGACCAAGAATTGCTGTACGGAAGTAGGAATCCGGAATCTTCCACCTGGAGCAGGAGCATCGGTGTTTGAGAACAGGCTCACCTGTTGCTGAGGGAGGGATTTGGGGAGTTTTTAATGTTCTCCAAAATATTGCATCCCTGTATTTATGATGCATGAGGTTGATTCAAGTGTCTGGCTCAGGTCCTTGAACATTAGACAAGCAATAAGTAGGATAAAGTGAGCAGCTCCCACGATTCAGTGCAGAGCCAGGTTATGATGTGTATTAAGGAGGTGATTTAGGAAGAACTGTCCACAAATATTTTATCCCGATTTACATGCACAGTTTACTGGAGGGACTCACATTTATTGCAAAGGTTAAAGGAATAAACCAGGACTGAGCGTCGACCAGGTCCAGGAACAGACAGAATATCTGTGTTTCCCCTCAATGCTGCTGCTGTTGTGAGTCCTGGTGAAGCAATGACCTCACACACTGCAAATACGAAACCTTCCTTTAATTGTGTCTCTTTTCATCACATCACTTTGTTTAACATCGTCTGAATAATCGAGCTATTGTGAGTAATTGGTGATATGTGTTGATGCACTGATGCCAGACCAACCTGTTTGGCTGGTGTTGCTGCTGATGGCCAGATGTTTCTGTGCTGGACCTGGAAGCATCTTTGTGTTGCTGGGAAAAGGTGAACCCTAACCCTAACCCTAACCCTAACCCTAACCCTAACCCTAGAAAAGGTGAACCCTAACCCTAACCCTAACCCTAACCCTAACCCTAGAAAAGGTGAACCCTAACCCTAACCCTAACCCTAACCCTAACCCTAACCCTAACCCTAGAAAAGGTGAACCCTAACCCTAACCCTAACCCTAACCTAACCCTAGAAAAGGTGAGCCCTAACCCTAACCCTAACCCTAACCCTAGAAAAGGTGAACCCTAACCCTAACCCTAACCCTAACCCTAACCCTAGAAAAGGTGAACCCTAACCCTAACCCTAACCCTAGAAAAGGTGAACCCTAACCCTAACCCTAACCCTAACCCTAACCCTAACCCTAGAAAAGGTGAACCCTAACCCTAACCCTAACCCTAGAAAAGGTGAACCCTAACCCTAACCCTAACCCTAACCCTAACCCTAACCCTAGAAAAGGTGAACCCTAACCCTAGCCCTAACCCTAGAAAAGGTGAACCCTAACCCTAACCCTAGCCCTAACCCTAACCCTAGAAAAGGTGGAGATTCAGCAGCAGCTTC
This sequence comes from Takifugu flavidus, assembly GCF_003711565.1. NCBI lineage: Eukaryota > Metazoa > Chordata > Actinopteri > Tetraodontiformes > Tetraodontidae > Takifugu > Takifugu flavidus. Next base: position 19,285,444 of record NC_079521.1, on the reverse strand, counting down.
TCCCGAGAGCTTGTCGGTGACCCACAGGGTTTCTGTGGAGGAGGCAGCTCGGGGGGCGGATGAATGGGGGCAGCTCGGGGGGGGGATGAATGGGGGCAGCTCGGGGGGCAGATGAATGGGGGCAGCTCGGGGGGCGGATGAATGGAGGCAGCTCGGGGGGCAGATGAATGGGTCGCTTGGTGCATCGCTCGCTGCATCCTGTCGAGCCTCGATGGGGAGATTACTCCTCCATCACGTGTGAATGAACCATCACCATCACCATCACCATCACCATCACATCACCATCACCATCACCATCACATCACATCACCATCACCATCACATCACATCACCATCACCATCACCAGCACCATCACCAGCACAGCACAGCACATCACATCACATCACATCACATCACATCACATCACATCACCATCACCAGCACATCACATCACCATCACCATCACCAGCACCATCACATCACATCACATCACCATCACATCACCATCACATCACCATCACCATCACATCACCATCACCAGCACCAGCACCAGCACCATCACATCACCATCACCATCACCATCACATCACCATCACCATCACATCACCATCACATCACCATCACATCACATCACCATCACCATCACATCACCATCACCATCACCATCATCACCATCACATCACCATCACATCACCATCACACATCACATCACATCACATCACCATCACCATCACCATCACATCACCATCACCATCACCATCATCACCATCACCATCACCATCACCATCACCATCACATCACCATCACCATCACCATCACCATCACCATCACCATCCCATCACCATCACCATCACCATCACCATCACATCACATCACATCACCATCACCATCACCATCACATCACCATCACCATCACCATCACCATCACCATCACATCACCATCACCATCACCATCACCATCATCCAGCACTGAAGAGCTGAGTTTGAATTATGGGATTCAGGGGCTACAATAACCGTCTGCTCCCGTCCAGCCGGCCACTGCGACTCTCCCGACCCCATCGTCAACGGCCACATCAGCGGCGACGGCTCCAGCTACCGCGACACGGTGGTCTACCAGTGCATGCTGGGATATCGTCTAATCGGCACGTCCGTCAGAATCTGCCAGCAAGACCATCGTTGGTCTGGAACCACGCCCGTCTGTGTCCGTAAGTCCGGCTGCCCTCGTTTATTCACCCTCCCACCTGAGAGCAGCACTTCTGGTCACTCCTCATTATCTCTTCTGCTCCCTCAGCGATCACCTGCGGTCACCCCGGCAACCCCGCCCACGGGCGCACCAATGGCAGCGAGTTCAACCTCAACGATGTGGTCAACTTCACATGTAACCGGGGTTACGTGCTCACGGGGGGCGCTCGGGCTCAGTGCCGCCTCAACGGCCAGTGGAGCAGCTCGCTGCCCGTCTGCAAAGGTTACCATGGTTACACGAGCAGCTCGGAACTCAGACACCTCCAGTGGTGTTCGTCTGGGGGGTGTTTGGTCTACTGGGGGGTGTTGGTCTACTGGGGGGTGTTTGGTCTACTGGGAGGTATATGGTCTACTGGGGGGTGTTTGGTCTACTGGGGGGTGTTGGTCTACTGGGGGGTGTATGGTCTACTGGGGGGTGTTTGGTCTACTGGGGGGTGTATGGTCTACTGGGGGGTATTTGGTCTACTGGGGGGTGTTTGGTCTACTGGGGGGTATATGGTCTACTGGGGGGTGTTTGGTCTACTGGGGGGTGTTTGGTCTACTGGGGGGTATATGGTCTACTGGGAGGGTATATGGTCTACTGGGGGGGTATATGGTCTACTGGGGGGTATATGGTCTACTGGGGGGTATTTGGTCTACTGGGAGGGTATATGGTCTACTGGGGGGTATTTGGTCTACTGGGAGGGTATATGGTCTACTGGGGGGTGTTTGGTCTACTGGGGGGGTATATGGTTCTACTGGGGGGGTATTTGGTCTACTGGGAGGGTATATGGTCTACTGGGGGGGTATATGGTCTACTGGGAGGTATATGGTCTACTGGGGGGGTATATGGTCTACTGGGAGGTATATGGTCTACTGGGGGGGTATATGGTCTACTGGGGGGGTTTGGTCTACTGGGGGGTATTTGGTCTACTGGGGGGGTTTGGTCTACTGGGGGGGATATGGTCTACTGGGGGGGTATATGGTCTACTGGGAGGGTATATGGTCTACTGGGGGGGATATGGTCTACTGGGGGGGATATGGTCTACTGGGGGGGTTTGGTCTACTGGGAGGGTATATGGTCTACTGGGGGGGTATTTGGTCTACTGGGGGGGTTTGGTCTACTGGGGGGTATATGGTCTACTGGGGGGTATGTGGTCTACTGGGGGGGTATATGGTCTACTGGGAGGGTATATGGTCTACTGGGGGGTATATGGTCTACTGGGGGGGGGGTATATGGTCTACTGGGGGGGATATGGTCTACTGGGGGGTATTTGGTCTACTGCCACACACCTCAGAGACACGTGAAGGACAGCAGCCAGCGTGTGAGGGCGTTTCCCATCTGAGATCAAGTCCTGATGATCTCAGACCCTTAGATCCTTCAGACCCTGTGGAGAGTTGAACAATCTCATTTAGCCACAGCTCGTTTCTAGTCTCTCTCTTTGTCTCTTTCTCTGTAATCATTCATAAAACTGCTTTTTCCCCCCACAGGGTGACATTCACACGCACGCACGCACACACACACACACACACACACACACACACAACACACACACACACCACACACACACACACACACACACACACCATCAGCTCACTGAAGTCTTGTTCCATCTGCATAAATTCACCTCTGAGTCTGGATCACAGCTCACGTTTCCTGTGGGCCGCTCTCAGAACCGGTCTCAGCTTGATTGATTTGTCCACGTCCACGTCCACGTGCACGTCCATGTGCACGTCCACCACCTTGCTCTCTGCTCTCCTCCACAGTGGTGAACTGTTCTGACCCCGGCCAGGTGGAGAACGGCGTGCGTCAGTCCGGCCCACGTTACCCAGAGGTCTTTAGCTACGGCGTGAGTGTGGCCATCCACTGCAAGCGTGGATTCTATCTTCTGGGTTCTGCTCTTCTCACATGTCAGCACGATGGGCAATGGGACCGGCCGAGCCCCCGCTGCTCAGGTACCAGCTTCCTTTATCTTTGGCTGCATGAGAATGCTCGGGACAGCTTGGACCTCACAACTTTAGACGAGTGCAGCAGAACGTCGACAAACGTAGTCATGCGCAGCGCAAGGCGCAACAGCAGGATTCTATTTATTTTTTGTTACGTCTGTCAGAAAAAGCCATTCGAGGCGCCTCAAGAGCCCCTGGGGGGGTGGGGGGGGGGGGGGAGATGAGGAGAGAATGGGAAACTGAGAGAGTTTGGAAATGGGAGGGAGTAATCATCAGAGGAGGCTGAGAGGAGAGGCTTAAGGTGCTGAGCATGTTTGTGTCTGCGTTGAGGTGTGTGCAGACACAAAGGTGAGCAGTACAGAGCCCCCGCGGCTGATAGAGGCACAGATTAAACTGGGGGGGGGGGGCTGATGGAGAGATACAGTGAAAGAAAGGAGAGCAGGAGGAAAAGACCCACATGTTTGAGGAGAGGCGCTGGTGTCTGGGCAGCGAGTCTCACAGTCCAGACAAAAGATCCTATCAAAGCATTTTGGGTCTGGTGGGTGGGGGCGCTGACGGGGGCGCGAGGAAGTGATGGAGTAATATAATTTAGGGGTGAGGGGAGATATCACAGGAGGCAGTAATGGAAAATCCAGAGTGGTTTCATATCTGTCTTCCACAAACCTGTGCGCTGTAAAACATCAATTTTTTGAAATTGCTGGGAAAAAAGAAGATTTTTTCAAGAAAACTTTTTCCTGTGTTTGGGCCTCTGGAGCGAATTCCATGTTTGCACCACACAGGAAATTGTCTGTTTTCTGTCTGAGGGGAATTACATTTCAGATGTGTACTGCTTCACCTCCTCTCAGGCCATTTAATTTGCTGGTGAGAGTGTTCAGCTGCTCAGCAAAGCAGCACCATTTAGATTGTAACACTGCCAAACATTCTCCAAATGAATTAACTACCGCGCTCTTCTGCATGTTGGAATCAGGCTCTTCTCACCAGTTACAGGGTTAGGGTCAGTTCCACTGGACCTGTGGAACTGACCACCTCCCACTGTCCTCACTCTGCCTGCAGCCACTTCCTGCGGCGACCCTGGCGTCCCCCCCAACGCTGCAATATCTGGAAGCCACAGCTGGACCTACGGCTCAGTCATTCAGTACTCTTGTTTGCACGGAGGGCTGCTGGTCGGCAGCGTGACGCGACACTGTCAGGAGGACGGCACCTGGAGCGGCGCCCCTCCCTACTGCACCGGTACGCACGCCTGTTGATCACGCACGCCTGTTGATCACGCACGCCTGTTGATCATCAGTGCGCCGTTGGACGGGTGTGGTTTTGGCTGCGCTGTCTTCAGGCACATGGGATGCATGTAATAAGAGCAACTGTGGAGCGTGCAGGATGATTTGTTTCTTCAGCGACGACAAGCTCTGAGGGATGATGGAGCTGAAGGTCTCCAAACACAAATATTAACTGCAAGAAATACACGCGCTTTATCACAGCAAGCAAAAAGCAAATGGAAGGGATAAGTAAACATCAAAGAAACGACAGCCATTACCAAACTGTTCTCTGGAACCTTCTGCTGCGCGTGGGAACAGGTGTTGACTACTCTGGGTTGTAAGCGCCGCTCATCAGTAGGCTAACCCTAACACCGCACAACACTACAGCTAAACATGCTAAACACTACAGCTAAACATGCTAAACCCAGCAGCAGTTAGCAGACAGTGCCATGTTGGTGTGCCGTGCCATTTATCCCTGCTCACAGACGCCCCCAAAAGCAGCTCCTTGTCATAAATGCTTTTAAGCTGTTGTGATTCCCTCATACAATACAGTGGGTTATTAGCATGCTGGGCCCGGTGAGACACAATCCGCTAACCTTTTACCAGCAAGGTACACAAAATCGCTACAACCTATTAGAAGGCTAATGGACATTAGCTGAATACAACCCTTGTTTCACATTAATGGTATTGACTGGATTTGGACTTGTGCATGCACTTCCTCTTGTTTCTCATCAGGAACTCCGATTGTCCTTGATTGCTTCAGTGATCTACACCTGCACTGCTGCTTTATGGTATTAACACTGTCACATATATATAGGTATAAATCCAGGGATGTGTGGAGACCCGGGGATACCCCCCCACGGTGCCCATCTCGGAGGGGAAGAATTTAAAACCAAGAGCCTGCTGCGTTTTAGCTGCGAGGCAGGATATAGTCTGATCGGCTCAGTTGAAAGGACGTGTCTTCCCAACGGCACCTGGAGCGGCACACAGCCTGTCTGTCAAGGTAGGGAAGGCCACCAGCTAATGGACATGAGCTGAGCACAAGCTAACAGGAAATAGATTTGTGTGCGCGTTTCATTTTTTGTTCCTTTTTTAAGTGAAAAGCTGCTAAATGGTTATAAAGGCTTTGATTTGGCCACATCCAAAGTTTAACTAGAAAACTGAATCAGTGATGGAAGGTCAGCTCAATCCCTACTCCTACAGATCCAGACTCATGGGGGTCTAGGGGAGGGTAAAGCAGATCCAAACTCATGGGGGTCTAGGGGAGGGTAAAGCAGATCCAGACTCATGGGGGTCTAGGGGACGGTAAAGCAGATCCAGACTCATGGGGGTCTAGGGGACGGTAAAGCAGATCCAGACTCATGGGGGTCGAGGGGACGGTAAAGCAGATCCAGACTCATGGGGGTCGAGGGGAGGGTAAAGCAGATCCAGACTCATGGGGGTCTAGGGGACGGTAAAGCAGATCCAGACTCATGGGGGTCTAGGGGACGGTAAAGCAGATCCAGACTCATGGGGGTCTAGGGGACGGTAAAGCAGATCCAGACTCATGGGGGTCTAGGGGACGGTAAAGCAGATCCAGACTCATGGGGGTCTAGGGGAGGGTAAAGCAGATCCAGACTCATGGGGGTCTAGGGGACGGTAAAGCAGATCCAGACTCATGGGGGTCTAGGGGAGGGTAAAGCAGATCCAGACTCATGGGGGTCTAGGGGACGGTAAAGCAGATCCAGACTCATGGGGGTCTAGGGGAGGGAAGCAGATCCAGACTCATGGGGGTCTAGGGGACAGTAAAGCAGATCCAGACTCATGGGGGTCTAGGGGACGGTAAAGCAGATCCAAATTCAGGAGGAAAAAAGTGAATAAATTCACCTTCAAACGCGAAGCAAACTGTTGTTCTCCTTCAAAAGAAGGTCCTCATATCCAACGTTGAGGACTAAATTGGGAGGGAGCCTCAGTTCAGTGGTTAGTGGCCCTCACTGAGTCGCTCTATATTGGCAGATGACTTCATGCTCATCATGGATCACGAACACATCCAGACATGTGAAGCATCCGACTCTTATGTGAAATGAGGTCAGTGGCTACGAAAGTGGGATCTCGCCTCGCTTTAAATGTGGGTTTTGGCAAGTCGGCACTCTGTCCTGGTTCAGTAGGTTCCATCTGCTGCCAGCAGGACTTTGTGCTACACATTACCTCACAACACTGACTAAACAGTGCTGTCACCCCCCCGGGGCATAACAGGAATATTGTAGAACTGCTGCGTTCCACAACCTTTAGTCATCAATCAGATGCACGAGGACGTATTTAGGCTCATTCCAAGCTAAGTGTGGCGATAATCTCATTATTGCTGCCTGCAGCTGATCGGCCTTGAGTGACGACTCGACAGTTATGCTCATGCTAGCGGAGTCAGTGTGATTAATTACACCGATTGTGTATTGCTCCACCTCTCAGCCGTATCCTGTGGTAACCCCGGAGCGCCGGCACACGGCAGAATTGTCTTCAATGATGGCGTCACTTTCGGAAGCTCGGTGGCTTACGCGTGCTGGGAAGGGTTCAAAACGTCAGGCCTAACCACGAGACACTGCACAACCAATGGGACGTGGACAGGACAACCCCCAGACTGTGCTGGTAGGAGACATTTACCAGAAACTTGTTCTGAAATTTCCAAAATGTTCAACTTTCCTCAATGAGGAGCGACGGTTTTCCAGTTTTATCTGCCTCGGGAACATACATCCATCATAGTAAGTGCAGCTTACATTCCCCCGGATGCTAAAGCCACACTCGCAATGAAATTAGCCAACAACAAACCGGCCACACGGACGCTGCATTTATGGTTGTGGGTGACCTCAACCACACAAACTTAAAAACAGTGCTTCCCAAATTCCACCAACATGTTTCCTGCAATACAAGAGGAAACAGAACCCTGGATCATGTTCACACAAACTCGGCTGGTGCCTATACGGCAACACCCCGCCCCCACCTGGGACAATCAGACCACCTTTCTGTGTTCCTCACCCCCGAGTGTTCACCCCTCACCCACCCTGTCAGACCATCAGTGAAGACCACCAGGGTGTGGCCGGCAGGGGCAGACTCTGTCCTCCAGGAGAGGTTTCAGCACACAGACTGGAGTGTGTTTACTCCCCAGGCCAGCTGTAGCTCACACAACGATATTGACAATCTCACCTCCTCTGTTCTGGACCACATCGCCACCACCATAGACAGCATCACAACCACGAAGCAGATCACCACATACAACAGTCAGAAGCCATGGATGAGCCGGGAGGTGCTGAGGGCGTGGAACACTGCCTTCAGATCAGGGGACACCCGGCCTACAGCAGAGCCAGGAATAACCTGAGGAGGGGGTCAAAAGGCCAAGTACACCTGCAAAGGCAAGACTCAGGGTCACGTTTCCAACTCTGACCCCAGGTGTATGTGGCAAGGCAACAGGCAACAGCACTGACACTGGCTCCAGGACCCCACTCCCAGCAGACCACCAACCCCTCACACCCTCACACTGACGTGCCTCCAGGACCCCACTCCCAGCAGACCACCAACCCCTCACACTCTCACACTGACGTGCCTCCAGGACCCCACTCCCAGCAGACCACCAACCCCTCACACCCTCACACTGACGTGCCTCCAGGACCCCACCCAGCAGACCACCAACCCCTCACACCCTCACACTGACGTGCCTCCAGGACCCCACTCCCAGCAGACCACCAACCCCTCACACCCTCACACTGACGTGCCTCCAGGACCCCACTCCCAGCAGACCACCAACCCCTCACACTCTCACACTGACGTGCCTCCAGGACCCCACTCCCAGCAGACCACCAACCCTCACTGACGTCTCCAGGACCCCACTCCCAGCAGACCACCACCACTCACACCCTCACTGACGTGCCTCCAGGACCCCACTCCCAGCAGACCACCAACCCCTCACACCCTCACACTGACGTGCCTCCAGGACCCCACTCCCAGCAGACCACCAACCCCTCACACTCTCACACTGACGTGCCTCCAGGACCCCACTCCCAGCAGACCACCAACCCCTCACACCCTCACACTGACGTGCCTCCAGGACCCCACTCCCAGCAGACCACCAACCCCTCACACCCTCACACTGACGTGCCTCAGCGACTGCCGCCCGGCAGCTCTCACCTCCATCGTTATGAAGTGCTTGGAGCGGCTGGTCCTGGCACACCTGAAGGACTGCCTCCCACCCACACTCGATGCACACCAGTTTGCCTCCAACAGGAGCCGAGAGGATGCGGTCTCACAGCACTGGACACACCTGGACAACACAGACGCACAGTTGCTGTTTGCTGACTTCAGCTCAGCTGTCAACACTGTCGTCCCTCCAAGCTGATCACCAAACGTGGAGACCTGGGCATCAACTCCTCCCTCTGCAACTGGACTATGGACTTTCTGACCAACAGACCACAGCATGTTAGGTCAGGTCACAGCTGCTCCACCACCATCACGATCAGCACCGGTGTGCCACAAGGCTGTGTGCTGAGCCCATTCCTCTACGCCCCTCACCCACCACTGCAGACCTGTACATGGAGCCAACTCCATCAAGTTTGCAGACGACACCACGGTGATTGGTCTCCTCAGCAACAACGATGAGAGGCCTACAGAGAAGCGGTCCAGCACCTGACCACATGGTGCGCTGACAATAACCTGCTCCTCAACACCAGCAAGACCAAGGAGCTCATAGTGGAGTTCAGGAAGGTGAGAGGAGGCTCACCTGATCCCATCCACATCAACGGGAAGGCCGTCGAGCGTGTCTCCAGCTTCAAGTTCCTGGGGACCCACATCTCGGAGGACCTGTCCTGGACCACAAACTCCTCCAGCCTGATCATGAAAGCTCACAGCGCCTCTTCTTCCTGAGGACACTGAGGAAGAACCTCCTGTCTTCAGCCGTCCTGGTGAGCTTTTATTGCTGTGCGATAGAAAGCACCCTAACAAACTGAGGAACAGTCTGGTGAGGAAGCTGCTCTACCGCTGAGCCAGGCTCTGCAGCTCCAGGTGAAAACCACCCAACAATCACAGGGACCCTCCTGCCATCCAGGATGTCCTGAAGAAGCGCGCCTGTATCGAGCACGCGGCATCCCTCAGGACTCCTCCCACCCTGATCTCCCTCCTGCCGTCGGGTAGGTGCTCTCCTCAGGAACCCTCAGGACCAGAACCAGCAGACTGAGGAACAGCTTCTTCTCCAGAGCCGTGTCCCTGCTGAGCTCCAGCTGCCCCCCATCCACCACTTCACATCTCACTGCACAACAGTTACACAACACACTAGCTTAGAATCCTACGTAGCTACAGTTTAAACCTATTGACTCATTTATGCACTTTAGTTTAACTTTTCATCTGCACATTCCTAATTTATCATTTGCACATTTCCTCGAGCTTTATGTGAATAGTCTGTGCACTTATAGTCGAAGGCATTTAATGTACATACATCTGTAAAATATGTTCATATCTGCACATAATGTGTTTATTATATCTGCACTTGCTGCTCTTTTGACGCTTCTGGCTAGATGCTTGAATCTAGTTTAATCTACAGGATGAATTTAATCAGACAGATTCTTTTGTTATTTTGAAATCTTGTCTCATTCTCAGTTGTCAGTTGTGGGGACCCTGGACCAGTAGCCAATGGCATCTACGTTGGAGATGACTTTACGTACAACCACACCGTGATTTACCACTGCAACCCTGGTTACCTGATGGAACCAGCAGGACGGGGCACACTGCACTGCACCAAAGAAGGAACCTGGAACCAAACCAAGCCCAGCTGTAAAGGTAAGAACAAACAACAGCCAATTTAGCCTATGAAAGGATGATACGAGCACTGGCTCGGAGCTTCAGGAGCACCTTCTGTGTAGGTTAGAGCTTCTCCAAGCTGGACACATGCCCTGCTGATGCTGCATGTGCTCTTGTGTCTGGGGGTGGATAAAACAACCCGTCCAATAGATCTGGCTTACTAGTTCCCTGAGATTGATCTTTGTCCAGCAAACTTTTCCTCTCCAAATAGTCTGAACTGGGGGATCGTCCAAGGCCCCGGCTGAAGATCTAGAGACAGAAGGAGATCATGAAAGCTGCCGGTGGGAAGGGACAGAAGATCTTCTTCCATTTGGGGACATTTCTAAATGTGTTGTCCACTACGAATGAAGACAGCACCAGAGAGTCTCTGCTGCGCTCCGCCATTGGATAAAAGTGAGCAAGACGCTGCATTTCTGGGCCGTTTCGATGGACCTTCCAGCAGTCAACGGTGACACAAGCCCCATCTGAAGCGGCTCCTGCTGCTCAGTATGTGGGCGCCTCACTGAGCTTACCTGGTCAGACAGAAAGCCTTTTCCCCTGTTACCTGGCACCACCTGCTTCTCCTGGAGCTCTGAGATCTCTGTTTGGGAGATGCTCGGGAGTAGCTTGGCGCCGTGTGGGTGTCCTCCTCCGCCCATCGGCGCCACCTCAGCAACACAAAGAGCAGAGAAATGAATGGTGAGACCAGAGGCGACTGCTCTATAACCCCGGATTATGGGATGGAATCATTCTCCACATCTCGACCTTCTTTCCTTCAAAGGGGAACCAGAGTTGCCGGAACCTCTGAGGACGACTGCGCTGGTTGGATGCGCTGCAGTTTTAAAGAAACAGCTTCATGTGAAGGCTCCAAGGGAGCTCAGGGTGGAGGGCAGGAAAAGGGACTAACTGGGAAATAATATTTCTTTGTTTTCTAAGAATTTTAAATAAGTTTTGAAATAGCATTGTGTTGACTGTGGAAGATGAAGCTGGAGCAGTCAAGCTCTCAAAAGGCCGATCTCAAGGTCTGGGAGGTCTGAATGCAGACGCACAGGAAGCCAAGATACTGTGGCAGAGAAAGGGGGAAGAGATAGCGAGACGCACAGGACGTGAATGTAACCAGGAAGAGGGAGAAAACACACAGACAAATACTTGGTGGACACGAGTCAAGGCTGAACGGACGAGCTTAAGCAAAGCTGATCTAGCACACAAAAAGGAACCTTAGGGACGGACTGAAAGGTTCTTTCACTAATCCTGGAAATGTTAAAATGTTTATGTGCTGTTACCAAAGCGAGCTGGAGGAAGATGATGAACGCAGAACAATGATGAGCTGGAAAAGACAGCGACCAACTCATGACGACGTGTCAGTGCTGCCATTTCCAGAACAGAACTTTCTTTCTCAGCCCCCTCACTCCCCAAAACAAAGGAGGAAATGAAAAGGCGTGTATTTAATTAGACATGATTACGACGGCTCCTATGTAGAGTTTGGACTGGGATTCCCAACAACAGTGAAGGCTTCCTCCCCCCCAGGAGAACACCTCCTGCTGTCTCCTGCAGTTGCTCAGGCTTTGAACTGAGATGAAAAAACTTAGGAAGGCAGGAGAGGATACAAAGAGGAAAGCAGATAGATTCTGTAGGTGATAAAGGACGAGTCTGAGGCCGGAAATTGAAAGAAAAAGAGAAAGGAGGAGGAAGGAAGTGCACGCTGTACAGTCCTCCAGTGTTCTTCTCTTCCCCTTCCTTTTGTTCTCGGTCTTTTCCGTCTCTGCTTCCCATTTTCCTCCCCCCTGTTGAGGTTCCCCTTCTTCTTTGCATGGGTTTCTGCCCCCTTCTGTTTTCTGCCACTTCAAACAATCCACAACTCTGCATTTGATCCTGTTTTGGAACAACAGTTTCTTCAGGCACACATGTGTGCAGGCAGAAAGCAAGAGAAATACGTCGAGCAGGTCCAAAGAACCGAGTCAGAAGGCAGAGGAGGCTGGAGTGGTGGTGGTGGTGGTGGTGGTGGTGGTGGTGGGGGGGTGATAATGAAAGCTGAGGAAACGGTGAGAACAGTAATGCAGAGAGTCTGGTCGAGGCGTTCTGAGGGCTACATGTCGTCCTGGTACCTGCTCGGGCGATTGTGGCCTCTGGGTTCAACAAGAGCCGGGTAATGAGCTGTGCACGTGCATGCGAGCCGGACTGGTTGGCCACCAGTGTGGCAGAAAAGCCACTTTAGCGAGGGCCCCTTAGGTGGACTCCTGTTGCCTCAAAGCTAGCATGACCTGGATGAATTGGAGGCTTCACACACATCATTTCGTACACTCACAGATGTTAAATATTTGGTGTCTTCGGCTTCCCTTGTTGCAGGAAATGAGATGGAAAATTTAAATCTGCAAAGCATTGTTGGCGCACATTCACATTCAGCCTGCTCAGCCCCAGCTCAGTCCCATTTTCTCCAACTTGGAAATTGCTGTTTTATTATTTGGAGCCCCATAAACATCAGAAACGCAGGTGTAAATAAAAGGCCTTAACGGGACACTTCTACTTATCTGCTATACAAAGATATGAACAAGGCATTTCTGTGTTCCCGTAAATTACAAATCCTAAATACGATCTCATCCAGGATAAGACTGATACCCCTGATACTCAGGCATTCACGGTGGTTATGGAGAGAGAGAAGAGCTGTGAGCGAGCCAGAGAGCGAATGATGGGGGAGAAGCGAGAGGAGAATCGATATCTGCCCCCAAACCTGGAAACACAGCGCGAGAAAAGGGATTAAGTTCATAAAATGTGTTGGGTAGGAGAATTGTGCAGATACGGATATGCCTAAAAGACTGAGAGAAGGCAGGCAGAGGCAGTAATGGTGTGAGAGAACACCAAGGGAGCGGCGGGGCAGATCAAAAAGAAGCTGAGCCGGGATTGAAGAGAAGGTGCAAAAGAAGACGGACGACCGGAGAAAAAGATTGATGTAAAAATGGTGGGATGCCAGGAAGACGGTGGGGAGCAGAGTGTTGGAAAGTACAGGCCTCGGAGATGTGAGGAAAGGTGGGAAGTCTCGCTGCCTCTGTTCGAGGCAGACGCCTCACCAGTCGAGATAAACGGATAATGATGCTCGTGCAACAGCGGATCGCATGCTAGCATAATAGCATGCTAACATGAGTGCCGGGTAGGAGGTTGGGTTTGATTTCATATATTTAACTTTGCTCTTCCATATGTGCGGGTGTGTCGTACACAGAACCCTAATTATTCACACACTGATGATTTCTGAAGTGGTTTATAGCAAAATAAGCTCGTTTTAGCTGAGCTCACTCACAACTGCGTATGAGGAATCATTAAAAAGTGCTGTGAACTACATTTTCCATGATATTTCTGAATAAACCAGCATGCTGGTCTAATGGGTGACACAGCTTGGTCTGAGATCCCAGTCAGCTTCCCAGGAAATAGTGAGTCGTCCGCCTGGAACATTTGCTGGAGGTGTGACGTTGATGCACTGCGCCGTGACGCGTTTAAACATATTTATGGCCCACAGAGGTTTAAAAGCTGCTCGCAGTAGTTGTCGCTAACCTGTAATATATCATACACAGGCAGGAACAGCACAGCTAAAGTTGGAGAGTTTTAATGGTTTTTAATAGGGACCAATATTAGCGGTGAGACACTATAAAGAATTCTCATTACAAGACAGTGTTAATTGTAGTTCTCACTTATTGCAGGGGGTGTTTATTTGTTGTTTTATGAGTTATATATTTAAGCTACCTCAAATGATGCAGCCAATTAAAATCCTGTATCAGAATGATCTAAATTAAAGGGTTTATGATTCTACGATGTTTCTGATACAGTGATGTTTAAAAAGCTAAAGACACCATGAAGAGTTGTTTATTCATTAGGAGAAGAATGAAAACTCAACTAAAACCATGTTTGTGAATATAATTAAATATCCGAGGCAGGTTCTGGGGTTGGTGCTGGTCTTGTCCGGAGTTTTCATCTTATTAACCAAATCAGATGTACATTTTTCTTCACGTAGCTTCAAGGATCTCAGCACGTATTCATAGTTTCAAAGCTGTGGTGAATGGAAGTCTCCCACCAAAAGGAGCTGAGGAGGCTTCGCTTGCAGCCTGGTAACAAAGTCGTTTTTCCATCAGGGACCTTCAGAAATATTGTTCTGCAATATTTCCAGCTCAAGTCAATTACAGTGTTTCTTCCTGTTTCAGACAGCTGTGTCTTCATTACCAACAACAACAAAGAGCTTTTTTGTTCAAACGTTAATTGGAATTCCTACAGATGCTGCTCAGCACCAGCTGTTGCCGCTGGAGTCACATGACCAGAACACAACAACGCATCATAACGCGCCTGGAAGGGCACATTTGGGGGTTTAGGCTTTGTTGGAACAGAACCAGAGACAAGCAACTGTTGGTAAAAAGTGCATTTTTAAAAGTACCTGGACACAAACTTGTGGAATGATGGGTTGAGAGTCCTGTAACCACGGAAACGATGCCTGCTGCTCCGTCATCGTAGCAGAGCCAGTCGACGTCTGTCTGCTTCCTGTTTCCATCACAATCGCACCCACTTCAGATGTTAGAAACCCTGCAGATGTTATCAATATATCAGGGGGTTCGACTCGTGCACGGCATGCAGATGTTTGTATGGGACGCTGAGGCGTCTGTGCACACACACACACACACACAGGCGCACACACCGTGACAGGTGTGTGCAGCCGTGCACAGGCGTAGCAGACATCTGAAAATGATGTGAATCTCCGTAGCAACAGTGGTATCAAAAAGCTGGTTCTGCTGGGACATCAGACAGACTTCAGCTCACACGATGAGAGGAAACGTGGCAGATGCTCCCAAACACAAGGATTTTACATGTTCAAGGTGTTTTCGGGGATTTTCACTCACCGGCGGCGTCAGATCAAATCCAAAAACAAATTTAGTCATAATTTCATAAACATCTGGCGTCTCCGTGTGAAACACGCCGAGTTCCAGTTCAACAGGGCAGAAATCAAACCACTCAATGGAGACAGAGACGCTGGGACACAACAAGAACTGGGGGGACAACGGATCAGGGCAGGTTCACAGATAAAGATCTGACGTGGCGTCGTGTTCCTTTCTTCCAGTGATCCGGTGCGGTCCTCCACCTCAAGTATCTCACGGGAAGGTGGAGGGAACGGACCACTGCTGGGGCTCCAGCGTCAGCTACAGCTGTTTCCATGGTTACCAGCTGTCCACCCCGGCTGTGCTGACCTGTGAAGGGAACGGGACGTGGACCGGAGAGGTGCCTCGGTGTCTGCGTAAGTGGGCCGCCTTCGTCGCGTCACTGTCGCCACTTCCTGTTTGTCTGACGCGTGACTGTCGTCTGGCTCCAGCTGTCCTGTGTGGTGATCCAGGCTCTCCTGGTGGAGGCTACAGAGAAGGAAACATCTTTTCCTACAGGTCAGCTTGGATTTTCTATGATTGCCATCATCAGTGCTGCAGCAGGGACCTGGCTTATTCTCTCTGCTGCAATGAAATATTAAACTTTCAAACCTCCTGTGTCTGGAGGTCAGCAGGAGCAGATGGAAATTTCAGATTGATGTGCAGGAGACAATGAGGAGGTACAGAGGTGAAATGAAACAATGGGCCACGTGGCTTTCCCCTGTGCAGGTCAGAGGTCAGGTTCTACTGCCAGATGCCGTATTTGCTGGTCGGGTCCACGTCCAGAGTCTGTCAGGCCGACGGGCGTTGGAGTGGTCAGCGTCCAGCCTGTATAGGTAATCTCACCCTCAACATCTGCTCTTTTCATGCCAACTTTGAAGACCATTAAGAGATTCAGGCTGTAGCTGTGTAACATCACAACATCTTAGATCCTGACCATGCCACCTGAAATGTTGCCAAAGCAAGATCAAATTAAACGTGTTGAACATTATCTCATTTATCTGGGAGAAACCATCATCGCCATACAAATACTTTGCATTTCAGACCAGATGTTGGATGTTTGGAATGCAAAGATTCCTGCTTAAAAGCTGGAATAAGGAGCGACAATTAGTAGCAGCAAGATATTTCACAGTTTTCACATATTTACACACGTGTGTTGTCGTGTGTCCTTGGGTCCATGTGTGTTGCAGACCCAGCCTTCAACAGCTGTCGAGACCCAGGGACTCCAGCCTTTGGCATCCCAATCATGGCTCAAGGATTTCAGGTGGGAGAAAAAAGCTGCAGCCACACAGCAGCCGGCGTCCACACTGAGGAACATTTCAACCTTTCCACAGGAAAGTTTAGATCCACTGCTCAGTAGCAGTACTAAGCCTATTTTTGCCTGATCCATATTCCACCTGGAATATAAGGAAGTGACTGGCCGTCAGCATCATAGGACCTGGCTCCACTGTCCAGAGCAACAGGCTGTGTCCTGCTGCTGTTAGAGCCCAGGATGTCTGCAGCACAAATACCTGCTCATGTTGGCCTGGAATCCTTGATGGAATTTAAAACAAACAAGGAAATCCTTCAATTTGTGCAGGAATAATTGGATATTACCGGCATATCGAATTTCCCCTGCCGACACTACAAGGCGGTATCGCCCGCGTCATGCAGACGACAGAAGAGGGCAGCAGGGGAAATTGGTTTGTGTGTGAGGTGTTGTCAAAGTTTGAACTATTTTACATTTTTATTTAGTCTCTCAGCATCGTGCTGAGGAGGGCCGATGGAGGGATCCTGAACTGTAGCTCTGACCATGCATCGCGCCACGTCTGTGTTTTACTCACAGGTTGGGAGTAAAATCTCTTTCAAGTGCCGCAAAAATTACCACATTGTTGGTTCCACAACAAGAACGTGCCTGGAGAACCTCACCTGGAGCGGAACCCAACCAGAGTGCATCGGTGAGACGGGACTGTCCTCTGCATGACGTCCAGTTTTATTCTTCACTTATCCTTTTATTGCTTCTGCATCATGAATTTGAATGAGCCTTTTCTTGTTCATCTCACATGTTGTCATGTGTCAGCCCATTCATGCAGACAGCCCGAGACCCCCGGTAACGTGGACGTGCGCTCCATGGACCTGCCAAATCTGGGATACACGCTGATCTACACCTGCCAGGACGGCTTCTATCTGGCTGGAGGATCTGAGCACAGGATCTGCAGAAGTGATGGCCGGTGGTCGGGCAAACCCCCGCTCTGTAAAGGTGCTGTACATGGAACCAGCAAGTGCTGCTCTCTCAACCAAACGCTACGTCGAGACAGAGTATCAGCAGGATGACAAGTCATTCCAACAGTCAGTCTCTCAGCAGAGGAAAGCTCATCCTGTTCCCACAGTCTCAGGATGAGCTTTCATTCGACCTGCACGTCTGAATTTATGAGTTGTTGTTTTGGAGTCTGACTTCAGGAGGCCCCCGGTTACACAGGCTGCCTGGGGTCGGACTCCAAGAAGGAACGCTGAATAATCAAGCTTTATGATGTAAAATGTCTCCTGTCAGAACCCTGCGTGCACCTTGAGTTAGCCTCACAATGCTAATCAACTTCTGCCTGGAAGTGTGTCGTCCAGTCGCTGCGCTGTGCTGCTGTTGGCAGCTGAAACTCAAATGTGGAGCTCAGAAAGTGTTTCATGATGTGAAATTGTTGCAATTTTGTGCTTCAGTTGGAGCCAAAGTCAATCCAAAAGGCAGAGGAGAGTCGGACGTCCTAAAGAACAAGATCAGAGGTATGAGCTTCAACTATTAGATGAAGGAAATAGTCAAAGGAAACATCCTCAAAGGAAACACACCATGCCTGGTATCATTGAAGAGGAATTTTATGATTAACTGTTGCATCCAAAAGGTGCCAAAAAGTGCATTTTCTACTTTGCATACTAAGTTGAGCTGTAGGCCTCAGACTTGAAGGTGTGTTGTGTTTGTTCCTGGGTAACATGAGGATCCTTCGCTTCAGGCTTCCCAGCGTGGCACTTGCAGATGTAGGGGGGCATCAAATCCTCCCAGCTGCTCACACATTGCAACAGCTGTTCTGAACCAGCAGTTAAATAGAAATCAGTCCCCACCAGTGAAATGGCTTCTGTTTCTGCCACGCAGTTCCTGTCGATGTGTTCTCTCCAAGCTCGGAGTGGAGCGGCTTTTACGAGTACCTCGGGAAGAGACAGGCCACCACGTTCACTGTTACGGGCTTCAACGCTTCCAGCGGCAGAGTCAACGTGACTTTGCTGGAGACCAGTGGAGTGTCAATCAGACTGTCAGGTAACACAGCACAGAGGAAACGCCGTCTTTTCTGTCCTCACCAGCGGAGTCAGCTCAGCTGTGTGGGGGACGACACGATATCAGGCTTTCTTGGCTTGAATGTGCAGTTTAATTGATTGGAAACGCCAGTTGGTCTCTGGATTGAAGTGTGTGAGTGAATGTGTGTGTTTTGTGATGGACTGGTGGCTTCATCATACTCTTCAGAAATCCATATTTTATTTGATATTTTCTGGAGGGTTCGGGGTTTGTCCAGTATTTAACGAGCATTCACGCAGTTTCAGTGCACGGATGTTTTCTACCGGAGCTGCAGAGCATACGTGATCGTTAATCCCTTAAATCGCATCATATTAAGGGACTCGGGCGCTGGTGGGGGGGTCACGATGGCGGTGCAGCATCTCGCCTCCACAGCGGCGTGGTGCTGCACAGGGCGAGGACATGGCGGTATCACCGTGTAGCCTGGGCCCATTACCTCAGTCACTCCTCATTTTCACACGTCAATCAGGCCACCAAAGATTCTCCTCAGAGGAGGAAGACGAGGGCTCCTTTGTGCACGTGTGATATTCCACGTGTCATATTAAACAACAACAGATCCTCTGCTGCTGACATTGTTAAGCAAAGAGAGACGCCGTCTGTAGGTGTGCTGGAGGAAATGAGAGGAAATCAAAGCGTCTCCTTTATGTTTTATCAGTTACCTTCTTCATTTGTCTGCGCAGCCCAAATTTGGCTCTGTTAATTGTTTGGTCACCAACCTGATTCCTTCTCAGGAACCTACAAATCAGAAGACAACCAGCTGCTGCTGAAGGTCTACCAAGTGAAGGGACCAAGGGAGCATTACCTCAGCAAGTTTAAGAACGACAACTGGGCCATCGACGGATATGTAAGAAACCGGATTTCATTATTTCTCTGTGTTTGACTCTTTTCAGCAAACAGCCCCAGAGTGTGTGTACAGGAGGATTGGCTAAAATGTTTCACTCGCACACACCAGACCGCACGTGCACGTTGGTTTTGGATTGTTCTCCTCCGGTAAAAGTGAAGCAATGGTGCTTTTCTCTGAGCCTGAATGCTTGAACACAAGGCCCACGAACACGGGGCCCAACACGCATCCTCTGGGGCCCAACAATCAAAGTCAAACATGAAGGAAAATGCAGAGATCTTTGTCAACAGGAGCAGGATAACAGGATCTAAACAACGGTTAAGTGCTTTGTGCCGTCTGCCGGAGCGCCGCCGCTCCCGCGCTGGGATGGAGGCTGCTGAGGAACGGGGATCCAACTTCCAGACAAATCTCAGTTGCTTTATGCAAAAGAGACATTAAAATACGGCGAACTCTGATTAACCTCAGATGGGGAAAGCATGTGGTTTACTGGGAAGCTTTTGTTTCCATATCAAAGGTGTGAGGAATAAGTTATTCCATAAAATTATCAGCATTTGATGAAGTTTCTGAAGTCATCAGACTCCGTGAATCCCCGTTGGCTCCTGTGCATCCAGCCGAACGGAAGGAAACTGAAGCATGGCCGTCTGCTTCTTCTTTAGGTTTTATAGGCTAAACACAATACGGTTTACTACGGAAGTTTACTTGGAATAATCCAAATATGATACAATACACTAAGTTTGAGTTTATAATATCCTATTATAAATTATATTATAAAATAGTATATATTATAGTATAATATAAAAAAGTCAGGCTAAGGTACTGTTTTATCGCTATATTTTGACTTAAAACTTTATTACTTATTTATCAGGCTACAATCGTAAAAACTATATATTAGAGCAGTAAAAGTTACCGTTTCGTCGCCTCTGTGAGGCTACAAGATGTTCGGTGCCGACACCAAACTACACTTTCAATCTGTCTGTGGAGGTCCTGGTAATTCTGGTGGTTGAATCCCAACATCTGGGCTGTTGGAGGTCCATGAAGACGTTTCAGCTCTCGTCCAGGAGGCTTCATCACTGTTGGGGACTTCCAGGTTCTTCTGCTCTTCAGGAGCCGAGAACACATTTGGAGCTTCAGTCACCTGGTGGTTGGTTGCAGAATATCAAGACCTCCAAAAAGTCTTGATCTGGACTTGTGCCTGAAACTACAGGGCAGCGGCACAAACATATCATATATATCACATATCATATATATCATCACCATGTGATGAAAGTGGCTGCAGAACCGAACCCTAAAGCCAGAGGACACGAGAACAGAAGCATTTTCTGTATTTGCACAGCTGCATGAACTCAACCCTGAAAGGTCGCCCCACATAAAGGACGCCCCCACTTCAGGAGCGTGACAGCATGAAGGTCTGAGGTCAGAACTCAAAGGCTTTGTGAGGACACTGAGGACAACACACGTGTTCTTGTTTGGAGAAACGGGCCAAACGTCTCTACGCTAATTGGGAGACGCTCACCTGAAACCTGTCCGTTAGAGTCGCAACAGTTCGCTTTCATTTCTTTAAATTTCATTATATGAATTATCCAGGAAAACAAACACTTGCCTCCGACATCCGAACGCGATTTAGTTTGGTCATTTATTGCTGGATTAAGCCTCTCAGCCCGGGTGAGGACCAAGAGGCTCCTGAGAACCAGCTGGAACCGGAGGAGCAAAAGAGAGAATCACTGCCACCTTGTAGGACCGGGGTCCATAAGCTGTCGCTACAGAACCATTGATCTGGTCCAGGACAGAGCTGCCCATCGTTGGTAGAACATCCTTCAACAGGTGTAAAGCATCATTTTTGTTTCTAAAGAGGCCTCGGGTCACAATGGACTTGATCCGCCTCTAAAGTAAACGAGTATATCCACCTACATGTCAGTCATATGCTGTGGTTTCACCTGTATGTGTTTCCTATGATCTCATTTCCTACCAAACTCTTTATTCAGGTAACTGCCGAGTCCGAGCAGAAGACCTTTGTGTACCAGGGTCACATTCACAGCAAAGACTTCGGGAAGTTCCATCTGACGAGAAAAGGTGGGTCGGAGCAGCCGAAGCGACAAGACGCTGCAGCCAAAACGTTCGTTTAATCTGTGCGTGTGTGTGTGTGTGTGCGTGTGTGCGTGACCCCAGGCCCTGTAACCACAGCGACGGACCTGTCCAACCCCTACACTAACAGCAGCTCCGTGGCGGCGGCGATCCTCGTGCCCTTCTTCGCCCTCATCCTGTCTGGATTTGCCTTCTACCTGTACAAGCACAGGTAAACTCCACCCACCTGTAAATCTGTCAGACAGCAGAGACAAATACACGTGTGAGTTGTGACTGCTGGAAAATCGCTTATTTAGACACATCTGGATTGGAACATCCAAGGCTGGAGCTGGGGGAGTTTCCAGGTGGAGGCAGCTCCCCTGAGTACCGTCGTTATTATTCGCCTTATTAATCATGATGGTGACGTAAGGACTCGTCAGAAACAGCAATGCCTCCGCCCGGGGCCCGATACAGATGTGCACAGATGTGATTGTGCACTTTTCAATGACATTCATCAACGACATCTTCCTTAAAAATGGAAATGAGCGTAGAAATGAAAGTGTGCGTCCTTCAAGCATGATGAATGATTGTTAAAGGGCGTCGTCCTTTAGTCTGGGCTGTAAAAGATTTCTCCTTAATGACACTAAAAACCTCAGTGAGATACAACTGAACTCAGGCAGCAAACTGAATATAAATGTCATCAAGCATCCTAAATGTTTTAGCCTCCTGTTCCAAATTACATTAAGCAGAGGAAACGATCCACCCTGATTCCGCTGAATCTCAGTGAGACCAGCAGGAGAAGAGATATTAGAAGCTAATTATATCACTAAAACTCAGAGCACATCATAAAGGTTAAATCTGCATGGCCTGAGTTGTTAATGTTCCCAGGGAAAGTTCACAAAGGCTCTGATGCTGGAATGATAATTCCTAACTATATTGAGGCTAAAATGTCATCTTTAATGTCTCCCGTCTGGAGGCTGCGTGGAATTAATGTCTCCTCTTTGAGTGTTACGCACTCTTCGCCGGCGTTATGCTACGGCTTTATGCTACGGCGTTATGCTACGGCGTTATGCTACGGCTTTATGCTACAGCGTTATGCTACGGCGTTATGCTACGGCGTTATGCTACGGCGTTATGCTACGGCGTTATGCTACGGCGTTATGCTACGGCGTTATGCTACGGCTTTATGCTACAGCGTTATGCTACGGCGTTATGCTACGGCGTTATGCTACGGCGTTATGCTACGGCGTTATGCTACGGCGCCACATTGGCATCTTATGGGTGATGAGGCCGAAGGCTGCTTGGCTCAGATTAGCAGTTAGCATGTGCAGTGCTAGTGCATTCATTAAAGCTGATGGTTGTATGCAGGACATTGTCTGCTGACACAGATGACAATGAGAGACCCAAAGACCCCTGGGGGCCTGGCGGCAGGTAAGACTGGCTCCTGTTACTCATCTGCAACCAGACCTCCACCCGCCGCCACATCCTCCTTTAAATCTCTCATCCTTTTGTTTTTCTTGCATTTGAGATCTCTATTTTTCCCAAGAGAAAAGTAGGGCTGCACATCTGTGGATTAGTCTATTTCTGAACCAAAGGCGTTTATGTTCCATGCAGGCAGCCGTCATGCTAACGACACAGAGCCCATTTTAATATTCCTTTGAGCTCATTGTCATCTCTGTCAGCATGAGGCCATAAACAACAAGTCTTGTATTTGGCTGTATGATTTATTTCCTTTTTACCTATATCTATACTTGTGTACGCTCTTGCTTCTTTATTTAATTCTGCCAGCTTTGCACTTTCACAGCAGCGGTGTGTGTGTGCGCATGTGAGTGTGTGTGTGTGTGTGTGTGTGCATGTGAGTGTGTGTGTGTGTGTGTGCGCGCGTATGTGTGTGTGTGTGCATGTGAGTGTGTGTGTGACTGCTAACTAACTGAAAATAGAATACGCAGACATTGGTAATACCATAATAAGTAGAATTTGCTGTATTTTTCACATCTGATGAGCTTATTTGAGGTGTGAGTGTGTGTTTCTGTGTGTGTGTGTGTGTGTTTCTGAGTGTGTGTGCAGCATTATAGTAAGAGTTTAAACATCTAGGATCAGCTTAGTAACTCCCCAGGGGTGGATTTCTACACACACACACACACACACACACACACACACACACACACACACATTTTTAACGAGGTCAGAGTCTCACAGCTTCTCCTCTAGCTGCTAATAGTTCCACAGGGTTTGGGAGGTACTGATTATATCTAACTGGATTATCGGACCTGATCATCCCAAAGTGGAATCAGCTGGATAAATTAGGAGCAGGTAGTAATATTCCTGTTTGCCTGTTTTGCCGGGGTCAGTACTTGAAGAGATTCACTCATGGGGGGTTCAGGCGAGCTGTAACCATTTGGACTGAAACCAGCAGGAGCCATTCTCGGCGCCCTCCGAGAGCAGCTGCTGAACCAGCAGAGCGGGACCTTGTTATGGTTCCTGCTCCTGCCATAATTCCCCCCCAGTCTCCAATTCCTTCCCCCCCAGTTTCCAATAATTCCCCCCCCCAGTCTCCAATAATTCCCCCCCCCAGTCTCCAATAATTCCCCCCCCCCTTTCCAATAATTCCCCCCCCCAGTCTCCAATAATTCCCCCCCAGTCTCCAATAATTCCCCCCCAGTTTCCAATAATTCCCCCCCCCAGTCTCCAATAATTCCCCCCCAGTTTCCAATAATCCCCCCCCCCCCCAGTCTCCAATAATTCCCCCCCAGTCTCCAATAATTCCCCCCCCCAGCTCCAATAATTCCCCCCCAGTTTCCAATAATTCCCCCCCCCCCCAGTCTCCAATAATTCCCCCCCCAGTCTCCAATAATTCCCCCCCATCTCCATAATCCCCCAGTCTCCAGCCTTCCACCACAATCCCACAAACTCCCCTTTAACTCTCGTGGGGGCGAGGCTGCAATTAGCATTTGTGAGGAGACGGCCCAAAGCAGATACAGCAGACTATAGCAGACTATAGTAGACTATAGCAGACTATAACAGACTATAGTAGACTATAGCAGACTATAGTAGACTATAGCAGACTATAGTAGATACAGCAGACTATAACAGACTATAGCAGACTATAGCAGACTATAGCAGACTATAGTAGATACAGCAGACTATAGCAGACTATAGTAGACTATAGCAGACTATAGCAGACGATAGCAGACTATAGCAGACTATAGCAGACTATAGTAGACTATAGCAGACTATAGCAGACTATAGCAGACTATAGCAGACTATAGTAGACTATAGCAGACTATAGTAGATACAGTAGACTAAGCAGACTATAGCAGACTATAGCAGACTATAGCAGACTATAGTAGATACAGTAGACTAAAGCAGACTATAGCAGACTATAGCAGACTATAGCAGACTATAGTAGATACAGCAGACTAAAGCAGACTATAGCAGACTATAGCAGATACAGCAGACTATAGTAGACTATAGCAGACTATAGCAGACTATAGCAGATACAGCAGACTATAGCAGACTATAGCAGACTATAGTAGATACAGCAGACTATAGTAGACTATAACAGACTATAGCAGACTATAGCAGACTATATAGTAGATACAGCAGACTATAGTAGACTATAGCAGACTATAGTAGACGATAGCAGACTATAGTAGATACAGTAGACTAAAGCAGACTATAGCAGACTATAGCAGACTATAGTAGACTATAGTAGATACAGTAGACTAAAGCAGACTATAGCAGACTATAGCAGACTATAGCAGACTATAGTAGATACAGTAGACTATAGCAGACTATAGCAGACTATAGCAGACTATAGTAGATACAGTAGACTAAAGCAGACTATAGCAGACTATAGCAGACTATAGCAGACTATAGCAGACTATAGTAGATACAGTAGACTATAGCAGACTATAGCAGACTATAGCAGACTATAGCAGACTATAGTAGACAATAGTAGATACAGCAGACTATAGCAGACTATAGCAGACTATAACAGACTATAGTAGACAATAGTTGATACAGCAGACTATAGCAGACTATAGTAGATACAGTAGACTATAGCAGACTATAGCAGACTATAGCAGACTATAGTAGACATAGTAGATACAGCAGACTATAGCAGACTATAGCAGACTATAGCAGACTACAGCAGACTATAGCAGACTATAGCAGACTATAGCAGACTATAGTAGATACAGCAGACTATAGCAGACTATAGTAGATACAGCAGACTATAGCAGACTATAGCGGACTATAGCAGACTATAGTAGACAATAGTAGATACAGCAGACTATAGCAGACTATAGCAGACTATAGCAGACAATAGTAGATACAGCAGACTATAGCAGACTATAGCAGACTATAGCAGACTACAGCAGACTATAGCAGACTATAGTAGATACAGTAGACTATAGCAGACTATAGCAGGCTATAGCAGACTATAGTAGATACAGCAGACTATAGTAGATACAGCAGACTAAAGCAGACTATAGCAGACTATATCAGACTATAGCAGAGCAGACTATAACAGACTATAGCAGACTATAGCAGACTATAACAGACTATAGCAGACTATAGCAGACTATAACAGACTATAGCAGACTATAGCAGACTATAGCAGACTATATTAGACACAGCAGACTATAACAGACTATAGCAGACTATAGCAGACTATAGTAGACACAGTAGACTATAGCAGACTATAGCAGACTAGAGCAGACTATAACAGACTAGAGCAGACTATAGAAGACTAGCTATGATGGATTTTGGTTTGTGGCGTATATTTGTGGATGATGTCTTTTGAGTGAACATTTCTGATGTCATCTCTCTGTTTTTTACTTCCAGGACGCGTCCCAAAGTCCAATTCAATGGCTACGTTGGCCATGAGAGCTCCAATGGACAGGCGTCGTTTGAGAACCCGATGTATGACACCAACATGAAGCCGACCGAGGCCAAAGCTGTCCGATTCGACACCACGCTCAACACAGTGTGCACGGTGGTATAGCCTGAAACAACCCCTGCCGTTTCCTACTCAGTGGTTCAGTCCAACCTTCAGTTCCCGTCTCTGTTTTGGTTTGACTGAACAGAGAAGATGGAGCAGACGTTGGAATGAAACGATCACAAGCAGCCTGTATTGTAGCATGCTGGTCTGAGATCAGCATTACTCCCACCTGAACGAAGTGATTTAAGGCTGGAGCCAATGAAGGGAGCCGACCGTGACATCATCTCCTGCCATGAAACCTGTAGTTCAGGACATCAGCTTTGGGACCAGAGAAAATTCTGACCTTCTCCCTAAAGATCCACACTGAGCCCCTCTTGTCCAGTGTCCCTCGCACTGCTGCCGAATCTGACTTCAAGGAGCGTTCGAGAGCCTCCGGCTCCCTCCCCGAACGCAACCTGAACTGGGGGAACACCTGGTCTAGCGGGCCACCAGGTTAGCATGGCACTAGAGGCTGAACAAGTCCCTGCTGCAGGCCAGTCATGGGTTTGACCGATTCTACCCTCAGGGGAAGCACACATACTATTCCAGCCTTTCACGCCACTCCTGAACATCAGCCGATGTTGCAGTTCTTCATAGCATTGGTGCCGGCCCCAAACCCTGCCGGGGGACTGGACTCTGTGACGGTACCAACTTTACTCAACGCTTCTACTGGATGTTATTAACGGAGACAGGGTCCGGCAAGAGTGGCAAATACAGCAGATCGGTTCTGGTGATTGTTTCTGCCGTCGTCTTTATTGCCTTTCCGACGAGGTCTACCTGAACCTTTGGCAACGCGTCAAGGCTAAAGTCTATCCCAGACTCCAGCGAGGACCTGGGAACCACGGGACACTCCTAGACACCCCAGTCCTACACGGTACATTTCATTAGCAACTGTCCGACTGTTCTGGACCACACAGCCCCAGAGTTTGCCAGGCTGGTGTGCACGGTTACCTGGTGTCCAGAGGTCTGTCCAACACAATCACGGCTCAGGCAGATGATCCCTGAAGTGTCTGGGACTCTGCGCTCGTCCGGGACTGTGCGCCCGTCCGGGACTGTGCGCCGTCCGGGACTGTGCGCCCGTCCGGGACTGTGCGCTCGTCCGGGACTGTGCGCCCGTCCGGGACTGTGCGCTCGTCCGGGACTGTGCGCCCGTCCGGGACTGTGCGCCCGTCCGGGACTGTGCGCCCGTCCGGGACTCCCACAGTCCAATGGCTGGAGGCAATAAGCTGTCAGGATCATCGACGGCTGCGGTCGGCCGGGGCAGATTCTCACAGCCGGCAATATCAATCAAGAAGTGACTGTTCCTTCTCGAGAACAGAAGCGTAGAAACACGAGCGCTCAGGCAGTCGGACCCAAAACCAGACCACGGCGTGAGGCCACTTTGGGACAGAGGCAACGAGCCGCCTCTGATGGTCTCTTCTGCTATTTTTCTTCAGTGAAGATATTAAGAACAGACTAAGTTCAAGAAGTTACAAAAACACGACCCGGTGGACCCACCGGACCCGGTGGACCCACGGGACTTCCCAACCCACTGCTGGGGACCCAATAAAACTTTATAGAAACCCTTAAATCGCACAAATTTTGCACTAGTGTGTTTTTCTGACGGTCGTAGCTGGAAAAAGAGGAAACGTTTCGGTTGGAGAGGGTTTGAGGTGGAGAGAGAATTTTACTGCAGAACTTCTTCATCTTTAAGATGTGACTACAGGGTCCAGAGTGTTTGTACATATCCACGTTTCTACTGCTGCGGAGAGAAGGTATCACCATCCCTTCTTTAATATGTCGCCATGACAACGTGCTAGCCCACCCTGAAAATTGTGAGGACTTTTCCCGTGGACCTTCTCAGTGTTGCAACACCACCTCGTTGCCATTTTTGGAGGTGTGGCTGTTTCTGGAAGTTCCCTCTGAGAACTGTGTCATGTGTCCAGGCCTAAGACCCACGGCGTCCCCATCATGGTTCCTTCACCTTTGGTTCTCCCCATCATGGTTCCTTCACCTTTGGTTCTCCCCATCATGGTTCCTTCACCTTTGGTTCTCCTCATCATGGTTCCTTCACCTTTGTCTCTCCCATCATGGTTCCTTCACCTTTGGTTCTCCCCATCATGGTTCCTTCATCAGTGTCCCTCCCATCATGGTTCCTTCATCGTTGGTTCTCCTCATCATGGTTCCTTCATCGTTGTCTCTCCCATCATGGTTCCTTCATCTTTGGTTCTCCTCATCATGGTTCCTTCACCGTTGGTTCTCCCCATCATGGTTCCTTCATCGTTGGTTCCCCCCATCATGGTTCCTTCACCTTTGTCTCTCCCCATCATGGTTCCTTCATCATTGTCTCTGCCCATCATGGTTCCTTCATCGTTGGTTCTCCCCATCATGGTTCCTTCATCGTTGGTTCTCCTCATCATGGTTCCTTCATCATTGTCTCTCCATCATGGTTCCTTCATCGTTGGTTCTCCCCATCATGGTTCCTTCATCGTTGGTTCTCCTCATCATGGTTCCTTCATCATTGTCTCTCCCATCATGGTTCCTTCATTGTTGGTTCTCCCCATCATGGTTCCTTCATCGTTGGTTCTCCCCATCATGGTTCCTTCATCGTTGGTTCTCCCCATCATGGTTCCTTCATCGTTGGTTCCCCCCATCATGGTTCCTTCATCGTTGGTTCCCCATGTTTTATTGAGCAGCATCAGCTGGGTCAGGCCTCCAGAAACGGTTGTTCCCCTTTATTAAATGATCACATGATCACATGATGACGAGCGTGTGACAACGTGCACAATTATTGTTGTCTCCTGCTCATCCGCCATTTCCGGAGCGCCTCCGTTTTTTGGGAAATACCTCGTGTGCAAAATCAAATCCTGCTTTTCGATGCTGGAACGCCACTGCCACAAATACACGAGCTGAGCGGCGCCACAGCCGACGCGTCCGGAGATCCGACGTTCCGTGTCCGGCTGTCACGCCAACGCTAATGCTAACGCCAACGCTAATGCTAACGCTAACGCTAACGCGGGTCGGGCTCAGCTGGTTATTTCTTGCAGCGTAGCCGCATCATGGTTGGAGTCTCTGGATCGATGCTGCACTGACCTGGGCACAGATGTTCCTGCTGCTTTGGTTCCCCCCATCATGGTTCCTTCACCGTTGGTTCTCCCCATCATGGTTCCTTCACCGTTGGTTCTCCCCATCATGGTTCCTTCACCGTTGGTTCCCCCCATCCTGTAGACCACAGATGTTCCTGCTGCTTTGGTTCGGCTCCATTTTCACCTTTCTGACCTCCAGGACTGAAATCTGCTTTTATCTGCATGAGTTTCCTTTCATGTTCCTCATCTGTTACACGATTCACCCTCAGTTCGTGTGTCCGATGATATGAACACACCTGAGTCGTCCACCTGAGTCGTCCACCTGTGTCCTCGTCCTCCCACGTCAGACAGGAACGATTCGGCATGAGAAGAATGTCAGATTCATCTTTTCGTTCAACTCGTCAACAACCGAATTCGACCTCGATGTGCAAGTTTAGTGGACAAATGTTGTGGGAGCTAGCGTAGCGTAGCTTAGCACACACGTTGTGGGAGCTAGCGTAGCGTAGCTTAGCACACGTTGTGGGAGCTAGCATAGCGTAGCACACGTTGTGGGAGCTAGCATAGCGTAGCTTAGCACACGTTGACAGATTGTTTACTGGATCTACTCTGATTTTCTTCATTTAGATTCATTTCCCAAACAGTAATGACAGTGATTCCAGGGGCTCATGCACACTCTCTCATGCACGCTCTCTCATGCACGCTCCTCATGCACGCTCTCTCTGGTGTAGGAACAGCTGTGATTAGCCTGACGATATTCAGAACACTGGAGTAAAGCTAATGCTCCAGCTGCTAGGTGGCGCTAGGTGGCGCTATATTGCTGACTTAGAAAAAGAAAAAGAAAATACAAGTGATTTTTTTGTGAGCGAGGCCCCTTTTACAGACTATTTTATTTTATTTTCTATTTTTTGCTGTATTTAGAATTGGACCTTTCCCCATCTTGAGTTCTTCTGCTCTCAGGACTAAAGTTGTCTCATTTAGCCGCCAGCGCCGTTAAAAAGAGCAACAGGCAGCAGCCAAATGAACCTTTACGTCCTAAAAAGACGGAGCTGTTTCTTCTTCAGAGATATTCTGACATTAGGATCAGGAACCGTGAAATATTATTTTATGCCATTTAAACCCCGTAGAGAGCAAGCGAGCGTCGCCACACAGAGATGCTGACGCCTGTGTCACCGCTGAACAGATCGGACCTTTCCTTTAATGTGACTTTATTTGTCACATGATGAGTGTTTATTGGTGTAGCAGCAGAACAAACATCTCCATAGCAAATGAAAGATGAACCGTAGGAACTCGTGGTTCCTCTTGGGTGACTCTAAAGTGGGGTTAGCTTCTCCAAACCATCCGCGACGCTAACATTAGCCTGCAGGGCAAAGATGTCTTCCTCCGTTTCCGAAAGAGTCAACAACAGAATGTAGCACATCTCAGATGGATGAATGTTCCCGTGCACGCGAGGCAGGCGTGCACGTGAGGCAGGCGTGCACGTGAGGCAGGCAGCGTGCACGTGAGGCAGGCGTGCACGGGGACAGGACGACTTCTCATGCCTTTGTTTGGTGGCAGAGCTTTAGCGAGGCTCCGCTGAGGCTGTGAAGCACCTGTGGATGCAGACGCTGCCAGGCTGTGAGGCCCCGCCCCCCATCACCTTGATTCAATCATCTTCATCGTCGCCTCATCATCATCATCGTCACCATCATGTGCTGCTGAACTTGAAGTAGGTGCAACAGAAAAAACATTTTGTACAGAAATCTATTTTTTATGGAGACTTTGTAAAAAAAGCAAAGCAAACGATTAAACGTGTACTTTTTATGCTAAACGTTGAGGATACGCGCAACCATCAAGGTCGATGTTTTTCCTGTTCCACACGTGTGGAAACCGATGGTTCCACGTCCCAAATGTCACTGGTCCCTTTGGTCCATCCCGGCTGCTTCTACACAGGAACGGCAAATGTTCCGTCTCCACATTTCTTTGCATCGGGTCGCAGCAGAACACACATCGTCATGGCAACTGGAAAATGCAAGAATCCGACGAACCGTAGGAACTCAGTGGTTTCTCTTGTGTGACTTTAAATTGGTTCTCCAGGTTCTCCAAGCGACCCATAAACGGTTCTTGTTCCTGTTTAATAGCAGCCTGATGCGGCTAATACTAATGTCTGTATCTGGGAGGGAGGCACAAAATGTCCTGGAGCAGTTGGACCCCCCCGGGCCCAAATCTGACCTGAGACCGGACTGTTTGTCCTTGGTACCGTCAGATGAGTTTCTAATGAACATATTTACATCATAACCAATTAACGTGTTCGCTAATTGGCTCCGGTTCAGAGCGCGTGGACAGAAGAGCAGAAACTGGACGTGAGCGTCCTGTGACAGAGGCTCCGTTTATCTAGCAAATATTTTGAAAAACGCTATTTCCGAATAAAGATTTTGATACAACAACTGTGTCAAGGCTGTCTTGATTGATCCTGATTCATCCTGATTGATCCTGATTCAACCTGATTCAACCTGATTGATCCTGATTCATCCTGATTGATCCCAATTCATCCTGATTGATCCTGATTCACTGGAATCATCCGAGGGTTAGAACACTGGAATCATCAGAGGGTTAGAACACTGGAATCATCAGAGGGTTAGAACACTGGAATCATCAGAGGGTTAGAACACTGGAATTATCAGAGGGTTAGAACGCTGGAATCATCAGAGGGTTAGAACACTGGAATCATCAGAGGGTTAGAACACTGGAATCATCAGAGGGTTAGAACACTGGAATCATCATAGGGTTAGAACACTGGAATCATCGGAGGGTTAGAACACTGGAATCATCAGAGAGGTGGAACATTGGAATCATCGGAGGGTTAGAACACTGGAATCATCGGAGGGTTAGAACACTGGAATCATCAGAGGGTTAGAACACTGGAATCATCCGAGGGTTAGAACACTGGAATCATCAGAGGGTTAGAACACTGGAATCATCAGATTGTTAGAACACTAGAATCATCAGAGGGTTAGAACACTGGAATCATCGGAGGGTTAGAACACTGGAATCATCAGAGGGTTAGAACACTGGAATTATCAGAGGGTTAGAACGCTGGAATCATCGGAGGGTTAGAACACTGGAATCATCAGAGGGTTAGAACACTGGAATCATCGGAGGGTTAGAACACTGGAATCATCAGAGGGTTAGAACACTGGAATCATCGGAGGGTTAGAACACTGGAATCATCGGAGGGTTAAAACACTGGAATCATCATAGGGTTAGAACACTGGAATCATCAGAGGGTTAGAACACTGGAATCATCATAGGGTTAGAACACTGGAATCATCAGAGGGTTAGAACACTGGAATCATCAGAGAGGTGGAACATTGGAATCATCAGAGGGTTAGAACACTGGAATCATCAGAGGGTTAGAACACTGGAATCATCGGAGGGTTAGAACACTGGAATCATCGGAGGGTTAGAACACTGAATCATCATAGGGTTAGAACACTGGAATCATCGGAGGGTTAGAACACTGGAATCATCGGAGGGTTAGAACACTGGAATCATCAGAGGGTTAGAACACTGGAATCATCGGAGGGTTAGAACACTGGAATCATCGGAGGGTTAGAACACTGGAATCATCAGAGGGTTAGAACACTGGAATCATCGGAGGGTTAAAACACTGGAATCATCATAGGGTTAGAACACTGGAATCATCAGAGGGTTAGAACACTGGAATCATCAGAGGGTTAGAACACTGGAATCATCGGAGGGTTAAAACACTGGAATCATCGGAGGGTTAGAACACTGGAATCATCAGAGGGTTAGAACACTGGAATCATCGGAGGGTTAGAACACTGGAATCATCGGAGGTTAAAACACTGGAATCATCATAGGGTTAGAACACTGGAATCATCAGAGGGTTAGAACACTGGAATCATCATAGGGTTAGAACACTGGAATCATCAGAGGGTTAGAACACTGGAATCATCAGAGGGTTAGAACACTGGAATCATCATAGGGTTAGAACACTGGAATCATCAGAGGGTTAGAACACTGGAATCATCATAGGGTTAGAACACTGGAATCATCAGAGGGTTAGAACACTGGAATCATCGGAGGGTTAAAACACTGGAATCATCGGAGGGTTAGAACACTGGAATCATCGGAGGGTTAAAACACTGGAATCATCCGAGGATTAAAACACTGGAATCATCAGAGGGTTAGAACACTGGAATCATCAGAGGGTAGAACACTGGAATCATCGGAGGTTAGAACACTGGAATCATCAGAGGGTTAGAACACTGGAATCATCGGAGGGTTAAAACACTGGAATCATCATAGGGTTAGAACACTGGAATCATCAGAGGGTTAGAACACTGGAATCATCGGAGGGTTAGAACACTGGAATCATCGGAGGGTTAAAACACTGGAATCATCGGAGGGTTAGAACACTGGAATCATCGGAGGGTTAGAACACTGGAATCATCGGAGGGTTAGAACACTGGAATCATCGGAGGGTTAGAACACTGGAATCATCAGAGGGTTAGAACACTGGAATCATCGGAGGGTTAAAACACTGGAATCATCGGAGGGTTAGAACACTGGAATCATCAGAGGG
This sequence comes from Takifugu flavidus, assembly GCF_003711565.1. Taxonomy (NCBI): domain Eukaryota; kingdom Metazoa; phylum Chordata; class Actinopteri; order Tetraodontiformes; family Tetraodontidae; genus Takifugu; species Takifugu flavidus. The sequence goes on along the minus strand of NC_079521.1, from coordinate 19,251,509 downwards.
TTAGAACACTGGAATCATCAGAGGGTTAGAACACTGGAATCATCATAGGGTTAGAACACTGGAATCATCAGAGGGTTAGAACACTGGAATCATCAGAGGGTTAGAACACTGGAATCATCATAGGGTTAGAACACTGGAATCATCATAGGGTTAGAACACTGGAATCATCAGAGGGTTAGAACACTGGAATCATCAGAGGGTTAGAACACTGGAATCATCGGAGGGTTAGAACACTGGAATCATCGGAGGTTTAAAACACTGGAATCATCCGAGGGTTAAAACACTGGAATCATCAGAGGGTTAGAACACTGGAATCATCAGAGGGTTAGAACACTGGAATCATCGGAGGGTTAGAACACTGGAATCATCAGAGGTTAGAACACTGGAATCATCAGAGGGTTAGAACACTGGAATCATCGGAGGGTTAAAACACTGGAATCATCATAGGGTTAGAACACTGGAATCATCAGAGGGTTAGAACACTGGAATCATCAGAGGGTTAGAACACTGGAATCATCGGAGGGTTAAAACACTGGAATCATCGGAGGGTTGGAACACTGGAATCATCAGAGGGTTAGAACACTGGAATCATCGGAGGGTTAGAACACTGGAATCATCGGAGGGTTAAAACACTGGAATCATCATAGGGTTAGAACACTGGAATCATCAGAGGTTAGAACACTGGAATCATCATAGGGTTAGAACACTGGAATCATCAGAGGGTTAGAACACTGGAATCATCAGAGGGTTAGAACACTGGAATCATCATAGGGTTAGAACACTGGAATCATCAGAGTTAGAACACTGGAATCATCAGAGGTTAGAACACTGGAATCATCAGAGGGTTAGAACACTGGAATCATCAGAGGGTTAGAACACTGGAATCATCAGAGAGGTGGAACATTGGAATCATCGGAGGGTTAGAACACTGGAATCATCAGAGGGTTAGAACACTGGAATCATCAGAGGGTTAGAACACTGGAATCATCGGAGGGTTAAAACACTGGAATCATCGGAGGGCCGAAGGATTCCTGTGGGTTCGGGGACTTCAGGGCGGCTTTTGGCTCTTTTCTCACCTGGTTTTTGTTTATCTGCAGAGGTTTAGCATCGATAATGTACTGTTGCCCTAAAAGGTAAAACAGGATACTTCCCTTTATTACTATGTATAAATAGTCAAGTTGCTAAAGTTTTAAAGATATAAAATAGTTCATTCACTATGTATTGGTTGTGGCTGCTAGTTTGGTTAGGTTAGCACATAAAACCAGCCACAGACCAACTAGAGCTGGTAAAACAGCTCCTGAGTCTGTGATTCATATGTTTCTATCATGTTAAGGTTTGGGTCAGTGTTGGGTCAGTTAACATGGGTCATGTTAAGGTTTGGGTCAGTGTTGGGTCAGTTAACATGGGTCATGTTAAGGTTTGGGTCAGTGTTGGGTCAGTGTTGGGTCAGTTAACATGGGTCATGTTAAGGTTTGGGTCAGTGTTGGGTCAGTTAACATGGGTCATGTTAAGGTTTGGGTCGGTGTTGGGTCAGTTAACATGGGTCATGTTAAGGTTTGGGTCAGTGTTGGGTCGGTGTTGGGTCAGTTAACATGGGTCATGTTAAGGTTTGGGTCAGTGTTGGGTCAGTTAACATGGGTCATGTTAAGGTTTGGGTCAGTGTTGGGTCAGTTAACATGGGTCATGTTAAGGTTTGGGTCAGTGTTGGGTCAGTGTTGGGTCAGTTAACATGGGTCATGTTAAGGTTTGGGTCAGTGTTGGGTCAGTTAACATGGGTCATGTTAAGGTTGGGTCAGTGTTGGGTCAGTTAACATGGGTCATGTTAAGGTTTGGGTCAGTGTTGGGTCAGTTAACACGGGTCATGTTAAGGTTTGGGTCAGTGTTGGGTCAGTTAACACGGGTCATGTTCAGGTTTGGGTCAGTGTTCGGTCAGTTAACACGGGTCATGTTCAGGTTTGGGTCAGTGTTGATCCAGTCCAACTCATCCGTCGGTATAAATCGACCCAGAGGAGCAGCCAGGAAGGAGGAAAACTTTGAATCCCTTTGGGTGAATCTGCCACCTTCCGTTGTTTCCGTGGAGCAGAGCGGATCCAGGTGTTCTGGTGGGTGATGGCGGCCTGCACACAGGTGTGATGTCACAGGGTTCTGATAACCAGTCAGTCCTTCGCTGTAATCGAATCTGAAGAGACGTACGGAGACGCATGAGGATTTTGTTGACTGTTGCTCTATCACACATTTGTAATTCGCCTAATTAGCCGGTCGTTTCAAAAGAGAAGCTTATCGCCTCATTTTCTGTTCTTCCTTTTCTGTCTTCTTCCACAGGGGGTTGATCTGTTACCCACTGTTGATCTGTTACCCACTGTTGATCTGTTACCCACTGTTGATCTGTTACCCACTGCTGATCTGTTACCCACTGCTGATCTGTTACCCACTGTTGATCTGTTACCCACTGCTGATCTGTTACCCACTGTTGATCTGTTACCCACTGCTGATCTGTTACCCACTGTTGATCTGTTACCCACTGCTGATCTGTTACCCACTGCTGATCTGTTACCCACTGTTGATCTGTTACCCACTGCTGATCTGTTACCCACTGTTGATCTGTTACCCACTGCTGATCTGTTACCCACTGCTGATCTGTTACCCACTGCTGATCTGTTACCCACTGCTGATCTGTTACCCACTGTTGATCTGTTAGTCGACGCCTTTCAAACACGTAAATCAGCCACATTTTGTACGTCGAGTCCACTTAAATCTGCACTTTAATCAGCTTCGCTGTGATAACGAGTCTGTTCCAAAAAACATCCAGAGTGAAGTTATTAAAATCTGAAGCTTTGACATTCAGCCAAAGATACAATCAGAATCATCCGTATGGGGGAGGGGGTAATCCTGTGATGGGGGGGGGGGGGGGGTGACTCCTGTGATGGGGGGGGGTGACTCCTGTGAGGGGGGGGTGTATCCTGTGATGGGGGGGGTGACTCCTGTGATGGGGGGGGGTGACTCCTGTGAGGGGGGGGTGTATCCTGTGATGGGGGGGGTGACTCCTGTGATGGGGGGGGTGACTCCTGTGATGGGGGGGGTGACTCCTGTGAGGGGGGGGTGTATCCTGTGATGGGGGGGGTGACTCCTGTGAGGGGGGGGGGGTTGACTCCTGAGACTCCAGAGATTAGGAATAATGGTGCAGTTAAGAAGGATGTTGCCCTGGTTTACATTCAAAGGCTTTACCCTGTGTGTGTGTGTGTGTGTGTGTGTGTGTGTGTGTGTGTGTGTGTTGTGTGTGTGTGTGGTGTGTGTGTGTGTGTGTGTGAACCAGTACCCCTGATGGCTGGTTCCCCTGCAGCTGTCCAAGCTCACGTTTGGGTCACATTTGGTGCCGTAACCTCCGACACTGTTGTGAACATTTTCACCGTCTCTGAGAAACCAGGAATCTTTGCTGCGTAGCCAGAAATTTGCATTCTCATTCCACTAGCAAAGTGAGGACATTTTTGGGAAGCAAAGATATTTTGGCAGGTCAAAGAAGTGTTTGAGGGTTCGGACCCAGTTTTATGGACAGACTTGGTGTTAGCGTAGGGTCGGGATTATGGTTGGGATGGTAAAGGTAATGCATTATGCCGACCTAAAGAAAGGACAAGGGTGTGTGTAGGTGGGGAGGAGGCTGCAGTCTACCTGACGTACCTGCCTCGGAACCATCGGCACCAACAGTTTGCTGATGTCATCATCTTTTTCTGACCTCTCATTAACTGCAGCTCCTGTCTCGTGTTCCTGCTACGACCAGTTCTGTGATTGGAACAGACCCCACTGGTTCTGATTCCAGCTCAGGTCCTTCTATCATGTCCTCCCAGTGCACGTGTGGATCTTATCCCATGAACATCCGGTTGGTCCGGTTGGGATTCTGAATCTGACTGTTCCTCACGGATCCATGTGAACATGTGACCTGTGACAGACTCTTCTCTGATGTTTACGGCCCTGGTGTCAGCCACGTGCACAGTACGAGCACGTGGCCTCTGGGGCAACACAATGATTGTTGTTACGCAGTGAAGGTGGACACTTGTTGCATCAGTAAAGTCTAAAAGCTCACTGTCGTATTCAGTGTGAACGTTGCATTTCTTTCAGTCTTTTATTATGAATCGCACATTTCTAGAGCGAATGTGACCTCGTTTTTAGGATCATGTCTGTACGTAGCATATGCTAACGTTAACGTTACCGTGAAGTTCATTTAAATGAATTATTAATAGGCTGTTGTTAAACACAAACAATCTATCTTTAAATTAATATCTTTAAGATTAATATTAATATCTTTTTAGCTTCCAGTACCATATGCTGTTTCCACAGCAGCATCAGCGTTGGCCGCTGCCAGCACTAGCACGCCACGATCGCCACGCTTCCAGGCAGGGCGGTGTCCAGTAACCAGTCGGGTTCCTCAACGGCGCTTAGCTAAGGAGGCCAACGAGGTCACACATCCCTTCGTTTCTACTGCGGAGAGACTGAACTTGTTCTGCCAGCGTTTGGAACGCAATGGTCACTGTTTGGTAATTGAGGTGAAAAAAAGCCGTTTCAGCCACAATCACTTCTCATCGTATAAATATATAAATATATATTTATAAATAAATCAAGCGAGCGTTGCCGGGGCCTCGATGGCCGTGATGGTGGATGGAGTGAGGGGCAGAATCAGCACCTCCACATAAATCTGCCCCTCATGCGCCGGCAGCGGTTCATCGTGTTTCTGCCTCAAAGAGTCGAGGAGAACATCTGATGCTCGGAACAGGCAGGTGAAGCCAATCTGGTGTTCAGCCTCCACATAATGATCCGAGCCAGAGAGCTGCCCAGACACACGCGCCACACAGAACATTGCCAGCGCACTCGACAGCTCGCTTTGTCTGTGTGACTTTGACATGTTGACGAGGCCGCGCCGTTTCCAAGGAGCTCCAAATTCATCTGCATGTCTGGGAAGAAGTGAGGCGTATTACTGAGCGGGGGCGCGCATAATGATGCTGCAGAGACATAAACCTGTTATTCCCGTTTCCATCGATCTGCTCGCCAGCGTCGCCACCACCTTTAGCTACCAGTACTGCTTGGTGGGTGGATGTCTGAGCGGGGGTTTCAGCCAAAGGAGGGAGAGTTGAAAAGGAGAGAGTACAAGAGTGTGTGGGGGGGGGGACCGGTGAAACTGGGGGAAGAACGCAGGAACGCTCACGAGGGATTCTGATCACACTCAAATTCCTGTCAGATAAGTCCGGGGGGGGGGGGGGGGGGGGGGGGGGTGGGGTCAGGGGGTGTGAGGAGGATGAAAATAGGAGGAGAGTGCGAGGCTCCTTCCGAGGAGCAGTGGGGGGTTCGGAAGAGGAGGGCTGAGGAGGTGGGGTAGCTTAGGACGGCGCGGCGGCTCCGCGCTTCGGGCGGCGGTTCTTCCGCCTCGGCTTCTGCTTCCTCTTCGGGGTCGGCTTCTTCCTCCTCTTCGGCTTTTTGGTCGAGGTTCTTTTCTTTTTGGTGAAGAAGGGAGGATGAGGAAGAGGGGGGTGACCCCAGAGGACGGATGAACAGGGTGGAAGGACAGACGAGGAAAAGGGTGAAATGGTGCCTGGATTCCCGTGAGCAGTTGGGCTCTGAAGGGGGACGATGCTGCCGAGGAGAACTCTGCTCTTCTTCTCCCATGAGAGACGGCAGCGATCCGTAATGGGACACAAAAAGACAAAGTTTTTGGAGGAACGTGTGGGATTCTCTCGTCCGCTCGCTGCTGCAGCCTTCAGCTCCTAATATCGATTAAAAATCCTAAAAACGATTCAAACAGTGCTTTGGGATTTCCTCAGAGACTTGATCCAGTGCACGTACTCTGCACGGAAAACCTGGGATTCCAGCAAATACCTTCCAGCGGTCGCTACTAAATGTTAGCGAGGGGACCGGCGTTGGTGCATGGTCCGAGGTGGTTTTAGCCCCAGATCCAGCTGGGAAGTCACATGACAGCCTCCTCCATCTTGAACGGCCCCTCCTGGTGTATTTCGGTGGGTTCGGGGGGACCAGATTTCTGAAATGGAATCCAAGGACATTTCCAGCTCACGAGTAAAAAAGAATTTAAATGGATCGAGATGAAATGAAGAAACTTGGACTGTTAAGTTTTTATTTATTTTGACAGGTGTGACAGCAGGAATGTGGCTCTCAACAAGTAATAACAGTAGTCGCAGTAGTAATAGAGTAATAATAGTAGTGGGGGGGCTGACCCACCTGGGGTTGATGTGTGTGTGAGGGAACTGGTAACTGGATCATCTCTGCAAGGCCTCCTCTATCTGAAGAGCCATCAGGCACAGGAGCCACGGAGATCTGGATGGGCTCCGAGCTAAAGAACACAGGAAAGGATACTCTGGTAACAGTAAAGATACTCTGGTAACAGTAAGGATACTCTGGTAACAGTAAAGTACTCTGGTAAAAGTAAAGATACTCCAGTAACAGTAAAGATACTCTGGTAACAGTAAGGATACTCTGGTAACAGTAAAGATACTCTGGTAAAAGTAAAGATACTCCAGTAACAGTAAAAGAACTCCGGTAACAGTAAAGATACTCCGGTAACAGTAAAGATACTCCGGTAACAGTAAAGATACTCCGGTAAAAGTAAAGATACTCCGGTAACAGTAAGATACTCCGGTAACACGTAAAGATACTCTGGTAAAAGTAAAGATACTCCAGTAAAAGTAAAGATACTCTGGTAAAAGTAAAGATACTCTGGTACAGTAAAGATACTCTGGTAAAAGTAAAGATACTCTGGTAACAGTAAAGATACTCTGGTAAAAGTAAGATACTCTGGTAAAAGTAAAGATACTCTGGTAAAAGTAGGTGAGAGTGGGTGTGGCCATGTTGCACAACACTGCCACCAGAGATGGTGAAATGGTTTACTGTTAGTGGAATATGCATGTTCTGGGTCTCTATTTGAGTTAAAGGAGGAAAATGCTGCTCAGGGTTAGCATGTGTGCATGTGTGCATTTGTGCATGTGTGCATGTGTGCATGTGTGCAAATGCTGAGATCCACAGCACACGTGCACAGCTCTGTCCATTCCTCCAGGTGTGTTGATATTGTCTTCATTGCTCATTTGCCTCAGTTGCAGCTGGGTTCCCAGAGCTCCGATGACAGATGAGGATTACATCCTCCAACAGGAGGACAAATCCAGGCCTGATGCTGTGCTGGACCACAGGCCAGGCAGGATTAGCTGCTAGCTGGAGTCTCCACAGCTCTGATCTCTGAGCAGCTGGACTCCAGCTGTGGGTCACATTTTAGAGAGGAGAGGAGTGAGAAGCAAGCCGACCGATTCCAGTTTTAGTGTTCTTCATCAGATGAGAACAGATGAGACGTGATGAAATGTTGAAGCGATTCTCTGCTTTGCTTCCCTCTCCGCTCGTTCCCACTCTGGCCCTCACGATCCTCTCCAGCCTCCTCCTTGTGCTACCTTCCACAGCCGGCCTTCTGCTCACTGTGTAATAAAGAATTGATCACCTGTGCTCAGGAGCCTCCCTCCCTCACAAGAGCATGTTGCTGTTTTTGCTCTCCTCTGACTCGGTCCATTATTAGCTCCTGCTGCTCCTCCATCAGTATCACTCTGTCTCCTCCAGCTCTCCACGCCAAAAATCACCTATGATCAAAATCATCAGCAGGCTAATTGTTTGCTTTCAATCTGACACTCTGTGTGTGTGTGTGTGTGTGTGTGTGTTGTGTGTGTGTGTGTGTGTTCGGGGGGCAGAGATGTGGGCAGGTGTGGGCGCGTGCATGCCTGTGCGCACACATGTTACCACAGTGCCCCCGTGTGGACATTCAGATCTTTCCTTTCACAACACACGGACACAATCCAGAGACATGGCGTTATATTTGGAAACACAATTTCATGGTATCAGGACCGGCTAGCTATTCCATTTAGATAGGAGCTCATCTATAAGTGTGTGTGTGTGTGGTGTGTGTGTGTGTGTTGTGTGTGGTGTGTGTGTGTGTGTGTGTCGGTGATCTCCTGGTTTCTCAGAGATGAGTCCTTTCCCAAGTTTACCAGTTATTATGTTGATTAAAAGTATGAAAATTAATTAAAAAGTCGGAAAAATGATCTCACAGCAGATGATCAGTGAAAACATCAAAAATGATTCAGAGTTCTCCTCTCCCCCTCTCTCCCCCTCCCTCCTTCCCCCCTCTCTCCCCTCTCTCCCCCCTCTCCCCCCTCCTCTCCCCTCCTCCCCCTCTCTCCCCCTCTCTCTCTCTCCCTCTCCTCCCCTCCCCCTCTCTCTCCCCCCTCTCTCTCCCCGCTCTCTCCCCTCTCTCCCTCTCTCCCCTCTCTCCCCCCTCTCTCTCCCTCTCTCCGCCCTCTCTCTCCCTCCCCCTCTCCCCCCTCTCTCTCCCCTCTCTCTCCCCTCTCTCCCCTCTCTCCTCTCTCTCCCCCCTCTCGCCCTCTCTCCCCTCTCTCCCCCCTCTCTCTCCCCCTCCCTCTCCCCCCTCTCTTCCCCGCCCTCCTCTCCCCTCTCCCGCCCCCCTCTCTCCCCCCTCTCTCCCTCCCCTCTCCTCTCCCCCCTCTCTCCCCCCTCTCCCCCCTCTCCTCCTCCCCTCTCTCTCCCCCCTCTCGCCTCCTCCCCTCTCTCTCTCCCCTCTCTCTCCCTCTTCTCTCTCGTTCCTCTCTCTCCCCTCTCTCTCCCTCTCTCTCTCCCCTCTCTCCCCCTCTCTCCCTCTCCTCTCTCCCTCGTCTCTCCTCCCCTCTCTCTCCTCTTCTCCCTCTCCCCCCTCCTCTCTCCCCTCTCTTTCCCCCTCTCTCCCCCCTCTCTCTCCCCTCTCTCCCCCTCTCCTCCCCCCTCTCTCTCGCCCTCTCTCTCCCTCTTTCTCTCTCTCTCTCCCCCCTCTCTCCCCACCCCTCTCTCTCTCCCCTCTCTCTCCCCTCTCTCTCCCCCTCCCTCGGCCCTCTCCACCCCTCTCTCCCCTCTCATCTCCCTGCCCTCTCTCCCCCCGCTCTCTCCCCCTCTCTCCTCTCTCTCACCTCCCTCTCTCTCTCTCCCCTCTCTCTCCCTCTGCTCTCTCTCCCCCTCTCCCTCTCCCCCTCTCTTCTCTCCCCTCTCTCCCCCCTCCTCATCCCCTCTCTCCCTCTCCCTCCTTCCTCCTCTCCGCGCTCTCTCCCGTCTCGTCCCCCCCTCTCTCGTCCTCCTCTCTCCGCCCCTGCTCTCCCCCGCTCTCCTCTCGGTTCGGTCTCCGCCCTCTCTCCTCCCACCTCTCTCCCTCTCTCCTCCTCACTCGCTCCCCTCTCTCAGTCTCTGGTTCCCTTCTCTCCCCTCTTCTCCCCCTCTCTCGTCTCGCACCCCTCTCTCCCCCTCTCTCCCCCTCTCGTCTTCTCTTCGTCCGGCTCTCGACTCGTCCGCCTCCTCGTATTCACTCCTCTCACCTCTCTCTCCTCCCCTCTCTCTCTCCCCCCTCCTCTCCCCCTCCACCGAAGTGCTTTCCTGTCAATTTTAAATCCCAACACTCTAAGCAACTGCCCTTTCTGTGATTCTAACGAGAGTGTCTTCCATGTTTTTACCGGGTGCAGTCGGCTGGTGGGTCTTTTTAGGGTTTTAACTGATGTTTTTAGGCTTTTTAATGTCGTGTTCACCACTGCTGTTTTTATTTGTGGTACAAGACACAAGAGGGCAGAAAAGGGGAAATGCCAGATTTTAAATTTCTTAATAAGTGAGGCTAAACTTGCCATCTATTTGACCAGGAGGGACAGGATTAAAAATGGAGCGGCATGTGACGCGGTGGCTTTGTGGAAGCAGAACGTGAGGGTGCGCCTGAATCTGGAGTTCTGCTTCTACAAAGCCACTGAGAACCTGGAAGCCTTTAAACAGCAGTGGGGACATGACCAGGTTTTAGTGAAGGTAACAGAGCAGGGAGATGACGCTGCAGCATGGCTGCTCTGAGGGACAGGTGAGGGTTTTAACTGGTTTTATGTGAACAGAGCACTGTCAATAAAGTACACTTTAAAAGTCAAAGTCTCTCTCTCTCTCTCTCTCTCTCTCTCTGCTCTCTCTCTGTCTCTCTCTCTCTCTCTGTCTTCAACACACAACATTCTGTCTCTTCTCGGCTCTCGCCACACTTTGGAGGAGTCCTTAATGGCAACGCAACACTGAATATCTGTCTCCATCCCTCTCTCTCACACACACACACCTCACACACACACGCGTACACACACATGCGCGCACACACACACACATAGTCTCTCCCATGTTTACACACATAAGTGCATGACATTTATGAAATTATGGATTTTCCCTTCTTTCCATTTAAAGATGTGCGACAAAATAAAGGAATGGTGCGAGTTATTTTCTCCCATTCCTCCTCTCATTCCCAGCTGGTCACCAAGCATGACGCTCTGGTCTGGGGCTGCCGGAGCGGATCCTCCAGCAGCAGTAATGGCTGTCAGCCTCTCCTCACAGTTCATCTGCTCCCAGTCTCTGCAGGGTAACAGCAGGGGCCCAGAAAAGTGTAAAGATTTTTTTATTAGCAACAGCAAATAGAGGGGAAAACAATGAATTTACCTACACCCCCTGGACACCCCCCCAACACCCCAAAACAAGTATGTTGACACGCAGCTCTGGAGCAGAATTTGCTGATTTCTTTTGTCAGAATGTCAGAAAGTAGTGAGACTTTGCTTTCATAAACGCTGACGTGATGTCAGCTAAATATGCTACACGACCCCGTGGAATATTTAAAGCAACAAAACGGTTTCTTCTCCACAGAATACTCCAAAATGTACCTTTAGATTGGGATCTGAGCTACGTTTCTTTGGTAAAACCCACATGGCAGGAGCAGCTCAGTGTCGGTAGCTGTGAGCCGGAGCTGGGATGCGAGGCCTGTTGTGGGCATCAACATCCTGGAGAAATCCGTAACAGGAGCGAGAATTTCTGAAGCATGGAAATGAAATCCTTCATGTATAAAACAGGCCCCACGACCGTCAGCCCGAGCCAAACCATTGATCATCGGCGAGGTCGCCCCTCCCTGCAGACGGAGGCTCAGCTTGGCCGTGTCTTCAAAGGGTGTTGGTAGTGGTGAAATAGGAAAATAAGAGGAAATGAGAAATTCTAAACAGGGAATCACCAAGCGCAAGATCAAAAAGGCACCCGCGATAGTTCAGGTTCCTTCTTCCTTTTGAGCCAGAACGTGTTTTTTTCACTGCTTTTATTCCTTTATTGTTGAAGAATAAACATCATATTTTGTTGTTTGATTGAAACATTCAGGGCATTCAAAAATAATACTTTTTTTTTCAAAATTCAATTTTATTCAAACTTCACTTTATTTCTAAAGCAGAGATGTTAATCAGATGCTTCCCGAACAATTTAATTTCCTTGATTTCATGGTTAATCTCGAATTGTTTGCTAAGGGCATCTGCTGCCTTTTAATCCGTGTTGGAAACATCTGTCCAGCACCATCTCTGCATGGTCAGCGAGTGGCGCGTGAATCATTCCCTCATTAATGACTTTCATGCCGTCTACTTCCTCCGAGTGGGTGTGGGACTCTTCACCCCTCTGCCAGGTGCAGCCTTGGGTGGGGCGGGGCTGGCGGCGGCGGCGGCGGGAGCAGGCTGCCCCTTTGACTCAGGGATTTCGATGGGGAGTTTAGGAGGGATGATTGTTTTAGCGGTCAAGGTTGGTTTGCCCTCGGGGATCTTCTCCCCTTGACGATACACACTGACCTGGGGGAAGAGATAAGAAAGGTGGTATTGACGTAAGTACCCGTATCTTCTCATTATATGTTGAAAAGATGCTTTTTCATTGTAAGTCAGGTCAGATTTGTGTATGAAAGAGCTAACAGGGCTGTCTGGCGAGGTCAGCCCTCAGCCGGTGCTGCATGTGTTGGCACCACAAACTGCTGAGGAAATCCTGTCCTTTACATTGCAGGACGACACTCACCACAATATCCACAGACTCTCCTCCATATCTGTTCTGGACGATCATGGTGTATCTGCCAGAATCCTCCAAAGAAACGCCTTTGATGGTCAGGCTGGCGAACCGTCCCTGGTCCAGAGACACCACGTACTGGGACATGAAAGGTCAGACGAGTCAGAGCACTGCACCATGGTTTAACCTTCAACACTCCTCCATACTTGTTGTTTACGCCCCCTTTTGATGCAATTCAGGACCCACTTTTCTTTCTTGTTGCATTGATCTCTGCTGGTTTGACAGAATTCAAATGACTCCCCATGCACTCGGCTGGTGTGTGAAGCCTTCTAATTAAAACTAATACTCTTCTGACATCCTTCAAACATTTGTATTTGTATTCTGTGAGCGGTGCCACCGGCCAGACACAGTTTTAATGTCCCTCTCTCCTGTCCCCCGCTCCTTTGAAACGTCTGGACATTTTCACAGAGTGCCACTTGTGGCTGGATAATTACATTGCTATTAACAATGTCTGACGCAACTTTTGCTTAGAAAATCAAACAATCACATTGAACAAAAGAAATAAATAAACAACACACATAAGAGGATGTCTGATTTAGGCTCTGATGAACCTACGGTATTTGTTGTGCTCTGTTTATTGGTGCTTTTAATGAGGGAGCTTCTAATGACGATTTTAATGAAGTAGCTGACGAGCAGCATCTAGCCACACCCACATTATCAAATAATGAGCCATCAGCCCTGCAGAGGTATCCCTGGAACACCTGGAACCGGAACACCTGGAACACCTGGAACACCTGCACCACCGAAAAACTCCTCCTTCCTGTTATTATTAGCAGCAGTATCAGTAGTAGCTCTGGTAGTAGTAAAAGTAGTGGTGGTAGTAGAAGTAGGGGTGGTAATAGAAGTAGGGGTGGTGTAGAAGTAGGGGTGGTAGTAGAAGTAGTGTGGTAGTAGAAGTAGGGGTGGTAGTAGAAGTATGGGTGGTAGTAGAAGTAGTGTGGTAGTAGAAGTAGGGGTGGTGGTAGTAGAAGTAGGGGTGGTAGTTGAAGTAGTGGTGGTAGTAGAAGTAGTGTGGTAGTAGAAGTAGGGGTGGTAGTAGTAGTGGTAGCAGTAGTAGTGGTGGTAGTGGTAGTAGTAGTGGTGGTAGTAGTAGTGGTGGTAGTAGTAGTAGTAGTAGTGGTGGTAGTGGTAGTAGTAGTGGTAGTAGTAGTGGTACTAGTAGTGGTGGTAGTAGTAGTGGTGGTAGTAGTAGCAGTAGTGGTGGTGTGGTAGTAGTAGTGGTAGTAGCAGTGGTACTAGTAGGGGTGGTAGTAGTAGTTGTAGCAGTAGTAGTGGTAGTAGTAGCAGTGGTGGTGGTAGTAGTGGGGTAGTGGTAGTAGTAGTAGCAGTAGTGGTGGTAGTGGTAGTAGTAGTGGTGGTAGTAGTAGTAGTGGTGTAGTAGTGGTGGTAGTGTAGTAGTAGTGGTAGTAGTAGGGGTGGTAGTAGTAGTGGTAGCAGTAGTAGTGGTAGTAGTAGCAGTAGTAGTGGTAGTAGAAGTGGGGATGGTAGTAGAAGTAGTGTGGTCATAGAAGTAGGGGTGGTAGTAGTAGTGGTAGTAGTAGTGGTACTAGTAGTGGTGGTAGTAGTAGTGGTGGTAGTAGTAGCAGTAGTGGTGGTAGTGGTAGTAGTAGTGGTAGTAGCAGTGGTACTAGTAGGGGTGGTAGTAGTAGTTGTAGCAGTAGTAGTGGTAGTAGTAGCAGTGGTGGTGGTAGTAGTGGTGGTAGTGGTAGTAGTAGCAGTAGTGGTGGTAGTGGTAGTAGTAGTGGTGGTAGTAGTAGCAGTAGTGTTGGTAGTGGTAGTAGTAGTGGTAGTAGTAGTGGTGGTAGTGGTAGTAGTAGCAGTAGTGGTGGTGTGGTAGTAGTAGTGGTGGTAGTAGTGGTGGTAGTGGTAGTAGTAGCAGTAGTGGTGGTAGTAGTGGTGGTAGTGGTAGTAGTAGCAGTAGTGGTGGTAGTGGTAGTAGTAGTGGTAGTAGTAGTGGTACTAGTAGTGGTGGTAGTAGTAGTGGTCGTATCTCTGTGTATTGTGTGCTGTCTTGGCCTTTTCTGCCGTTCCCTTCACACCGTCCTGCATCTTCTGACTCAAGTCCAATAGAAATTTGCGCTTCAAAATCCTTTTCCAGATTGTTCGACTTTCTATAAACCAACTGGGTTTGGAACAGTCAGTTAAGCGTAGACGAGCATCCATTATTGGTGCGTTGGAAATGGGGATTGATTTCTTGAAGAGCCTAACATGAAAACACGCTAGCACGGCTCTAGATTTGGACCAATCACAGCTGGGAGCCATTGAAGGTGCTTTTGGACTATGTTTCCTCAGCCTAACTTAGTTGCTTGACCACATTAGGCAGTTCTAACAGTATGGCTGCAGTATTCTCTGGATCTGAACGGTGTATTTCTCTTCATTTTGGTTTAATATCGCAGACACACTCCCAAGGTTTGGGAAACCCCTCAAAGGACCTGGGCTGTTGTTTTCTACAGATTAGTAGCAGGTGAAGTTGCGCTAAAGAGGAGGGCGCATTTCAAAAGATATTCCACCTGGACCAGCGGTTTTCTGAGTTCTTCAAAGCCTTCGGGAGCCACAGGAGGCAGATGCTGCAGGAAGAACTCGCACCGACTGGAGACACTAGTTGGCAAATAGGTCAGTGAGTTACGAGAGGTAATCTTCTTACTGTACACATGTAGGAGTTGGGGGATCCATCTGATCTCATGCCACGATGACGATCCCTTCGTTGAGCACTGTCACCTCTCAACAAGAAAAGGGTTTGTGTTCTGAGTTTTAATACCCTGAGGGTCAGGGGTATGTCTGTGAGGGGCTGCCAGGTTCTCCCAATGTCTGTGTGGGTTCTTCCCAAGTACTCCAGCTTCCAGTCCCAACACAGGCATTTGGCAGAAGGGTAAGATGGCTACTCTGAATTGTCCTTAGGTGGGAAGGAGTAAGGAAGTGTAAATGGTTGTATGTCATCCTTGTGATTAGCGAGTGATGCAAAATTGTGTTGTTGATGTTCCTGACATAGTTTGAAGGAAAGAAGATATTCTCTCTCCACTGGCCTGTTTAGGCTGCAGCCTCAAGTGGAGTCCACACAATAATCGATGTCTCGATTTTTCCCCTTCAAGACCAAGTACAGTAAACACCCAATTATAAATAGCCCCAAAATAGTCCCAAGACCACCATCTTTCCCTCCTCTTATATGTCCCTCCATGTTGTCTGTTGGGGTTTCCAGTTGTTTCTGGGTTTCTTGTTCTTCCTTTCTGTAGGATCACAGATGATCGTGGGGACGATGTCAAATTTGATGCAGTGGGACAGAGACTTGATGTGTGTGATGAGCTGTGTTGAGATTACCGTTGCACGCCACACACACTTCCATCAAAACCGTTCAATGCCTGAGATTCTAGATTCACGTGTGGGGTCTCTAACAAATAAAAAATCCCTTCCATTTTAGAAAACCCTTATGTGTGTACCTCACCTTCGAAACCAACAGTAGATCAATAAGCGGCTTCTTATGTCCTGTGCTAGTAGGACTGCTGTCATCTCCATTATGTTCAACAGAAGACCATGTTCTTAACACCTCAACTACACTACCCCTGGGATGTAATTGGACTAGGGGCTCAGGGTTCTGAACCAACAGGGAGAGTGTATACCTTATCATCAATTTCAACTTCTGCTCCACTTTTCAGCCAGGACACCTGAGGTTTGGGGTCTCCACAGACGGTGCATGTTAAACTCAGCGTCTACAGCAACAACAAAAAATATTCTTTTCTGTTTTTTTAACCACATATGGAATATGAATGAGCTTCTACAGTCACATAAATTCGACATTGACCTTCTTTTCCATAATGGTGGCCACATCAGGTAGTCCTCCCACCACCTTCCCGCGATCTAAAACACACACATTTCTTGTTTTGATACGTTAAAAAAGTAACAGTACTAAAGAGAGACAGAGGAGAACGGGAGGAAAGAACTCACTCTTTTCGGCATAGGCCTCGGCCCTGCAGAGAGAAGAGAAAGAAAATGTGACTGAAAGCTACGAGGAACAGATCAAGAGTTGACGGATGAAGCCTCCTCCGCCTTCATTTTCACCATCAAATAAAAAGTCAGAGTATTGCGATGCAGCACAGCCAAAGGTGTTTTCAGTACCTGGCTCTGGCTCAGAAGCCAGGGTCACAGTCTTCCACAAGGCATTTTGGGTTCCCAGCCAAACCTCATTACACTAGAGTTCGCTCAGAGACGTAAGAGTATCGTGGCGAGTGCTTTGTAATAACTGGATGGGGCTGTCCGAGGGCCGGAGGTCAGCCCTGGGACCAGATGGTTGGCAGACCTCTGCTCTCCTCTTTAGCATATTGATGCACAACCACAAGGACAGCAGGGTGTCACTTGTTTGTGTGTTTGTGAAACCTTGTCGTGTCCTTCTTTGAATGATAATTCCGTCAGCGATTTGGCCACTTCAACTCTGCGTGCACTGTTTGCTGTTCAGAGCTTCTATTGATTTCTCCAAACCAGTTTGTGAAATATGTGAGTTTTCATTTTTGCCCAAAAGCCTTTAGCTGAAGGACAAGAACAGATATAAAGGTATAAAACAGATACCTGCAACCTGACTGCTCCATTTACAATTGATATTTATGGCAAACTACAGTTCCTGGCTCTATATGAGGCAGAGAGAATGTGGGTTTGTGTTGTTAAGATGATTGCAGCCTTTGCTGATGTTTCTTGACCTTTCAGCTCTGTGGACCTCTAAAATGTTCACAGCACGATGGTTGCCCTCCTTGGTAAACAGCAACGCATCAAAACCCCCTATTGATCCTCCAAATCCTTCGAAGATGGCGTATTGTGCTTGCATCCTGTGATCAGTGTGGAAGCTGAAGCGTGGCTCACGTGCTCTGCTTAAGCTCCTGTGGGGAGTCTTCTCCATCTCCCCCGCGAACAGGGTGCAGTTACAAACCAGGGTGACAGAAATAAGCTTGATTGCTTCATGAGTTTTTGGTGAGGCTACGCAGAGACAGCGTGGCTTCAGAAATGTAAAAGTGAAGCATTCTGGTGTTAAAAAGGACCCAGAAAACTAAGCTACAGAAGGTAAAGAAACAGTTTGTCCAGTGGGGTTCTTACTTGAGTTTCAGGAATTCAGCGTGGGCCTTCTCATAAACTGTGAAAGAAAACAGCAGAATTTACATTGTTTACAACACTAATTATCTTTTCTTTTTTTTAATAACTCAAAGTTACATATAAACACTCATCCCTGGCTTTAATATTGCTCTGAGAACAGTCGCAAAGGCTTTAATAAATGTCAGCTAACTGGCATAATGCAGTAAAAATAAAGAAAAAATGCTCCAGTGGGAGAACAATGCAGCAGAAACAGATATTTGGAGCTGTTTGGAGGCCACTTGATCCAGAGGAAGGGAGGCTCGCGAGGGTTTTTAAGGGTGTTCTTTGAGAAACGCTGACATGTTTTCATCCACCCAGTGGAACTCACTGCAACAGACGCGGATCTGAGGGGTTTTTCAGCAAAACTTTGCCAACTTCTCACCGCCTGCGTCTGAGCCAGCAGGGACGAGCGTCTGACACTTGAAAAGGTGGGAAAGCTGCATTTTTCCACTGGTTGTCTCAGGGACCGCGTGTGAAGGTGGCGAGAGACTGAAAGTGCCGCACCTTCACCACTGAGATCCAGTGTCCGTTTATGGGAGTTCTCCGGATCGACGATCACGATGGAGTATTTTCCCTGATCCTTCTCCGTTGGTTCAATCACCTGCAAGTAGATCAATGGATCAGGTGACCTCTTGCTGTTTAAAGTTCATTTAAAATTAGAAAACTGTCAGTTTGGGGCTTTTTGCTTAATGCAGGAAGAATGTTTGAATCGTTCAAAGGGCACTGATTGTTGTACCTCCATTGTTGCCATGGAAGGAGTTCCTCCGATCTCAATCTTGTCACTGTGGATGAGTTTAGTTTCTCTGGTGTGAAGAGAAGAAGAAAGTTAAAAATCTAACCTCAGTTTAGTATGTTTTAGTGAATAAAGGACAGGTAATAGCGATACTTTCTTAAAATCTGTCTTTCTGTCCTCGTGATTTCTTGGGCAGAATGTTAAGTGCAGACAAACGGGGTCGAAAATGAGCAGGGTGTATTTTTGGTTGCAAAACAGGGCAATTTTACTCCAATCACCAGGATAATGAAAACACTTTCCAACAGACATCCAAGTTTTATTAAGTGCTCCATTGTTTTTTTTCACTTACTCCTAGCAAGATTAAATTGAGAGCAACACAACATCATCTCTGTGCTCAGCATTTTAAAAGGAGCGATGCTTCTCTCTGTTGTGGTCGGCTTTGTTACCAACTTCTTCTGTCTCCTGCTGTAGTTGGGGGGTGCATTGGGAGCAGCAGTAGGAGTCATTGGTTTAAAGTTCCTACCCGTGGTACCAGGTGATGTTCATCTCGGAGGTGTAATACTTCATGTGGCATTGCAGCTGAATGCCTGTTGCTGTGCACTTAATCACCAGCTCTGCTGCACTCGCTCCTGTGGGAGGTGATGGAGGTTGTCAGGAGCACATTCAGAATTAGAGTCATGTCCATAGTATTTGAAATTTGCTGCCAGATAACCCTGCCCCTCGCTGCTCAGATGACAGACGACCGGAAATTCCTCTTTTTCTCTAAACGTATCCAAAGGTTTCCAGCTTTCACTTCGGCCTAAATGTGGACTCCATTTTTTTAGGATGGTAAGGTTTTTCCAATGTGCGGAGCAGAATTGTACTAATGAAGCAGAATGCTTCTGTTCAGCTTCCAGTTAAAGGCTTGAAACACCACAAGATTCAAAATATTTTCATATATTCTCTTAACTCGAAGAAGGGCTACTTTCCTAACTCCATCTGGTCACCTGGTTTCCCATGATCACAGTCTTATTACCGTGCTCTGCTCAGCAACCTAATGTTTTGCTGCAGAGCCGTCAGTGAGACAGTGGCAGGATGCTGCTCCGCGCTATCGCTGTGACAGCGCCGTGGAATTCTAAAGCGATTTCACCTCATGATGGCATCATGACCAAATGCTTCTGGCACGGCAACTTCTGCCGCATGTCGATAAGTGTGTCTGCCGTGTGTGTGTGTGTGTGTGTGTGTGTGTGTGTGTGTGTGTGTGTGTGTGTGTGTGTGTGTTTGTGCCGGAGCAGGATTAGAAATGAACGTCTGGCGATGACTCTAAATCTCTTATCAATCAGCAGTAAATAGTGCCCCGCTCACTTTATGTGTCAGCCGGTTGAGTCTATATAAAATGCATCACACAATTGTCCACATTGCACACTACACAAATATTTGTAACATCCTGCTTTTTCATTGGCATATGTGTATTTTCGTGTGCAGCAGCTACCCACCGGCCAGTTGGCTGAGCTTATTGATGGCGTCGTCAAACACTGAAAGAAAAGCAGATGAAGTGGGTCAGGAACGCGCCGACAGCAGGGAAAGCTGCAATGCTGCCCCCTGGTGGCCGCTCCAAACGGGGACGCTGAGGTGACGCGTGCGGGTGTATTTCCATCCTAACACAAGAATCTTTTTGAGACAAGCTCCCGGGTCAGTAGCCTGGGATGAAGCATCCTTCAGTCACTTTACTTACTTAAGGACATTAAGACATTATCTGTCAGATGATCTTGGCCTTCAGGTGGGATTGATTAAACTTTAATTGAGAGGTGATAAGGGATGATTGGACAAGGGGCCAGATCCAAATCCTGAGCCACGTTCCATAGACTCCAAAGTACCATTTAAAGTAGGGTTGTTCCGCACAAAGTTTAAGAGGAACATATAATGGATTTTGTCTGGGTCAAATACAGCCAGCAGGGGAGCACGCTGTTACGTTGCTGGAGGTGTCTTCAGGCAGGGAGACGGGATGGCGTTTAAATGTTTA
>NC_079521.1:19169222-19226722 GCF_003711565.1 Takifugu flavidus | reverse complement strand
CAGGGGTGGGACAACAGGAGTGAGACAACATGGGTGGGACAACAGAGGTGGGACAGCAGAGGTGAGACAGCAGAGGTGAGACAACAGAGGTGAGACAACAGAGGTGAGACAACAGTGGTGGGACAACAGTGGTGGGACAACAGGAGTGAGACAACATGGGTGGGACAACAGAGGTGGGACAACAGAGGTGGGACAACAGAGGTGAGACAACAGGGGTGGGACAACACAGGCGGGACAACAGAGGTGGGACAACAGGGGTGAGGCAATAGAGGTGGGACAACAGAGGTGAGACAACAGTGGTGGGACAACAGTGGTGGGACAACAGTGGTGGGACAACAGGGGTGGACAACAGAGGTGAGACAACAGAGGTGGGACAACAGTGGTGGGACAACAGGGGTGGGACAACAGGAGTGAGACAACAGGGGTGGACAACAGAGGTGAGACAACAGAGGCAGGACAACAGAGGCGAGACAACAGAGGCGAGACAACAGAGGCGAGACAACAGAGGTGGGACAACAGAGGTGAGACAACAGGGGTGAGACAACAGGAGTGAGACAACATGGGTGGGACAACAGAGGTGAGACAACAGGGGTGGGACAACAGAGGTGAGACACAGAGGTGGGACAACAGTGGTGGGACAACAGGGGTGGGACAACAGGAGTGAGACAGCATGGGTGGGACAACAGGGGTGGGACAACAGAGGTGGGACAGCAGAGGTGGGACAACAGAAGTGAGACAACAGAGGCAGGACAACAGAGGCGAGACAACAGAGGTGGGACAACAGAGGTGAGACAACAGGGGTGAGACAACAGGGTGAGACAACAGGAGTGAGACAACATGGGTGGGACAACAGAGGTGGGACAGCAGAGGTGAGACAGCAGAGGTGAGACAACAGAGGTGAGACAACAGTGGTGGGACAACAGGGGTGGGACAACAGAGGTGAGACAACAGTGGTGGGACAACAGGGGTGGGACAACAGAGGTGAGACAACAGAGGTGAGACAACAGTGGTGGGACAACAGGGGTGGGACAACAGAGGTGAGACAACAGAGGTGGGACAACAGTGGTGGGACAACAGGAGTGAGACAGCATGGGTGGCACAACAGAGGTGGGACAGCAGAGGTGGGACAACAGGTGAGACAACAGAGGCAGGACAACAGAGGCGAGACAACAGAGGCGAGACAACAGAGGTGGGACAACAGAGGTGAGACAACAGGGGTGAGACAACAGGAGTGAGACAACAGGGGTGGGACAACAGGAGTGAGACAGCATGGGTGGGACAACAGAGGTGGGACAGCAGAGGTGGGACAACAGAAGTGAGACAACAGAGGCAGGACAACAGAGACGAGACAACAGAGGTGGGACAACAGAGGTGAGACAACAGGGGTGAGACAACAGGGGTGAGACAACAGGAGTGAGACAACATGGGTGGGACAACAGAGGTGAGACAACAGGGGTGGGACAACAGAGGTGAGACAACAGAGGTGCGACAACAGAGGTGAGACAACAGGAGTGAGACAACAGAGGTGAGACAACAGAGGTGGGACAACAGAGGTGGGACAACAGAGGTGGGACAACAGGGGTGAGACAACAGGGGTGGGACAACAGGAGTGAGACAACATGGGTGGGACAACAGAGGTGGGACAGCAGAGGTGAGACAGCAGAGGTGAGACAACAGGGGTGAGACAACAGGGGTGAGACAACAGGGGTGGGACAACAGAGGTGGGACAACAGAGGTGGGACAACAGGGGTGGGACAACAGAGGTGAGACAACAGGGGTGAGGCAACAGAGGTGAGACAACAGGGGTGGGACAACAGAGGTGGGACAACAGAGGTGGGACAACAGGGGTGAGGCAATAGAGGTGGGACAACAGGGGTGAGACAATAGAGGTGGGACAACTCCACTGGAAGCAGACACGAGCAAATCAGGGACAAGCTGCAGTTTCTCTACAGAACAGGGAACCTTCATTCCCATACACATACTTTGAAGAAGCGTTGGTGGACAGCTGTCTCGGTGGCTGTGGTCCACTCAGAGCTGCCCGTCTTGCAGTACTCGACATGATAACCTGTGATTGGTCCAGAACCAGAATACACAGGCTTCTTCCACTCCACCACCATCGAATGATCTCGAACTTCAGTCAAAGTCAGGTCGTAGGCAGGACCTGCAGAATGTAAGAGAGCATGAGGAACCTGACGTTAGTGATGAGGATGATGATGAAGGTGATGAAGGTGGTGGTGATGGTGGTGGTGGTGGTGGTGATGGTGGTGGTGGTGATGATGGTGGTGATGATGATGGTGGTGATGATGATGGTGGTGATGATGATGATGGTGATGATGATTGTGATGATGATGGTGGTGGTGATGATGGTGGTGATGATGATGATTGTGATGGTGATGGTGATGATGATGGTGGTGATGGTGGTGGTGTGGTGATGATGGTGATGGTGGTGATGATGATGATGATGGTGGTGGTGGTGATGGTGGTGGTGATGATGATGGTGGTGGTGGTGATGATGATTGTGATGGTGATGGTGATGATGATGATGGTGATGATGATGGTGGTGGTGATGATGGTGGTGATGATGGTGGTGATGATGATGGTGATGATGATGGTGATGGTGATGATGGTGATGATGATGGTGGTGGTGATGATGATTGTGATGGTGATGATGATGGTGGTGATGGTGGTGATGGTGGTGGTGGTGATGATGATGATGGTGATGGTGGTGATGGTGATGGTGGTGGTGGTGATGATGGTGGTGATGATGGTGGTGATGGTGGTGGTGATGATGGTGATGATGGTGGTGATGATGGTGGTGATGATGGTGTGATGATGATGGTGGTGATGATGTGGTGATGATGATGATTGTGATGGTGATGGTGGTGCTGCTGGTGGTGCTGGTGATGATGGTGGTGCTGGTGGTGGTGCTGGTGCTGGTGGTGATGATGATGGTGGTGATGGTGGTGATGATGGTGATGATGATGGTGGTGATGATGATTGTGATGGTGATGGTGGTGGTGATGGTGATGATGGTGGTGATGGTGGTGATGATGGTGATGGTGGTGATGGTGATGATGGTGATGATGGTGATGGTGGTGGTGATGGTGATGATGATGGTGGTGATGTGGTGGTGATGGTGGTGATGATGATGATGGTGATGATGATGGTGATGGTGGTGGTGGTGATGGTGGTGATGGTGGTGGTGATGATGGTGATGGTGGCTGCCCTAACCCTAGATGTTAACTAGATACTAGATGTTAACTAGACACTCACCAGGCTCTGGCATGGTCCAGCCCTCACACGTGAAGTCGTCTGAGTGTTTGGATGCAGGTCCCAGTCCAGCCAGATTGGCCGCATACACCTGGAACTGGTAGACTGCTCCGGCTGTCAGACCCTCAACCTGGCACACCGAATGATGGGATGGGAGCGGTTTAAATCAGATTCTGGGTGGTTTCTGAGCATTTCCACCAAAGATATTATGTCAAACAGAAAGATTTGTGAACCTTATACACTCGTTCAGAGACGGGGGGGATGTGAACTTCCCTCCAGGTGGTGGTGCCGCTGCGTCTCTTGTCCACATAATACTCCTTGATCTTTGAACCTCCAGAGAAAAGAGGCTTTTTCCAGGTCAGGAGCATTGAGTGGCCGTCACAGCTCAGCAATGAGATGTCGTAGGGAGCAGAGGGAGGGGCTAAAAGAATAATGAGATGATGGTCACGGTCACTATTAATTTTATTTTAATTAAACATAAAATAGAGCTGACTGAGGGCAGCTTTGATGGTGATTGGTGCAGACTCCTGGGATTCTTCGCTGAGGCCCAGCTCGTTGATAGCCTGAACACGGAACACATAGGTTTCTCCTTTGCTCAGACCACTGACCACAAACCTGCAAACACACATTCAATGATTAAAAAAGGGAGTTAGAGGATCAAACACAGGTGCAGTTTGACTTTAACAGTCAAATGTGGGGCCCAAACATACTTGGTGCTCTTGTGAGGTTTGTGGTTGGCTGATTTCCAGTCCTTGGAACCCTTCACACACTGATCGATGTAGTAGCCAATTAGATTGTTGGGTTCCTTTGGAGGAGTCCACTGGATGAGGACGGACGTGTCCGTTTCCCTGGTGGCAATCACCTGACCGGGAGCGGATGGCACACCTGGGAACAGGAATATCCGTCAAACTCTACAGGGGACACGTGCACAGGTGTGGGACAACACGACAACCTTTGAGCTCCTGAGTCTGGACGGGTCCAGTCGGCTCTGAGGGCTCACTGTTTCCATAGATGTTGGCAGACAGAACTCTGAACTGATACTGTTTGCCCTCCGCCAGGTCAAAGACGGCGTAGCGAGGGGATCGAATGGGGACCTGAGTGTTCACACGCTGCCAGGCGCCGCCCTCGAGCTGACACTGAGGGAGAGAGACACAGACGGACAGAGAGAGAGAGCAGTTATCAACTACACCCTAACTCAAGAACCAGACTATAATATCCTCATATCATCATCAAAGTAGGTTTTCTTTGCTTCTCTTGCTCCTCGCACAGATGGAGGATTCACACATTCATTTCACATTTCACATTCATTCATTCACCCCCCAGTTCACCCCGATGAGGCAGACTTTCACATTTTACACAGTATCACTACCGAACTAATGGAGATGATTAATGAATCTTCACTCCTTTGGATGTTTTAACCAGAAGGCTTCAACATTTTTCTCTTTAGACATTTTAGCACTTTTTATTCATCTTCTGGGCAATGTTCCTTCATTTGTTTGAACTATTATTAGAATAGGAGACATTCGTAAATCACCTAAATTGCATTTGTAAAAGTCTTAAATAAGGTTGAACAGCCTGGACCCGAGGCTGCTGGAGCCTCTCCAGGAGGTTCTCCTGAAATACTCATTTTGTAGCTGATTGGTCCAGGTTTGGGTTCAAGCTCGTCCCCAAAGGCTGAGCTTGCTTGTGTTTCAAAAACCCAATCATCATACGGTCCACAAAAATGAACACACCCATTCATCCATTCATGAGGTACCTTTTCTATGTAGTACCACATGGGAGCCTTGCTGGAGTAAGAGGGAGCCTTCCAGCTCAGAACCACGTATGTCCGGTCAGTTTCCGAAGCGTAGACGCCTGCAGGAGCAGCTGGAGGCTTTCCTTCAGCTGCACAACAGCACATACGTTGTCCAGTCTCCACACTCTGTGTCCACCACCAGAAGGTGCTCATGTCCCAAAAACTCACCTTCCAAATCATCATCAAAAGACACAACTTCTAATTTCCCTCCCAGTTTTTTGGCTACAGAAAGAAGAGGGTCCAGAAACACAGGAAAAGACAGAAAAACCATAGTTTTCTGTTACAGACCGTTTTCTAATGTAGAAAAGGCAGAAATCGTTATTGTGCTGGTGTCTCGAACGCTCTGGACCCACCGTGGAGCTTCCCAAACTCGCTGGGATCCAGTGCAGCGATGGCGTCAGACATGCGGGAAGCCTTGCTGATCCCGTGGGAGTTGACTGCTCTGACTCTGAAGTAGTAAGAGTGACCTTCGAACAGCCCGGACACGGGGTATTTACAGATCTTAATGGGGTGATCGTTGCACTGGCTCCAGTTGTCAGTTCCCACCTCACATCTACAAAAGGTGGATTCAGACACAATGACATAATCCCTATTGGCATCATGGATCATCATGTCCATCGGAGCGCCAGGTGCGTTGGGCACCGGAGGGGGACCATCTGCGCAGGAAATGATGCGTTAATTATGGAAACCTTGTTTTATGGTGCGAGACATTCAGCCCCCTGCTTGCCTCACCTGACACAGAAACAAAAGCGCTGTGCTCTGCGGTGCCTCCTTTAGTAACCATGCGGAGCGTGTAGAGACCCTCGTCGTCTTTGTACAGCTGAGGCAGAGTCAAGGTGGAAATGCCCCGGCCCGTTTCGATCTTCACCCACTTCGAATCGAACAGACGTGTCTCTACGAGCGAGAAATCGTGACGCACCCTTACTCTCAACCGGTTCTGTAGTTTGATAACACTGTGACGCTGCGTCAGTCAGACGGGCCTGCTGGGTCAGGGTCAGGGTTAGGGGACAACCCTAACCCTGACCCTGACCCGGGGCCGGGGCCGGCGCCACTCGTTGGTGCTCATTACCATCTCTGTACCACTGGGCTTCAGGCTGCAGGTTGGCCAGGTTGGGGTTCAGGGTCACGGTGGCGCTCAGAGTGGCTGACTCTCCCTCGGTGGCAAACACCGGCCCAAACTTCTCCCGGAAGGTAACGTTGATCTTCGTGTAATGGATCTGGGGCAGCATGGCCGCTGCAAGAATGAGGATAAAGAGAGAGGGTGAAGGCCCGGGTCCGACCACAGCAGCGGCCATTACACCAACCCTGACCCTGACCCTGAGCCTGACCCTGACCCTGGGTTGTCTGCTCACCAGTGAATGGCAGCCACGTGTACGGACATGAATCCTCCTCCTGCTTGAACCCTGAAACAATAGAATAAGTTGTCGGTTCAATCTCCATCGATGGAGAAAAGGTCCATTCAAAGTGGAGGCAAGACTCACGTTTGACCAGAACAGCAGCCTGACACGAGGCCTGGCCGTGGCTGTTGGTGGCAACAACGGTGTACTGAGCGGTATCATCAGTGCAGCATCTGGGAACACAGAGACACAAACGGTGGAGCGGACGGTGCTGACAGGCCGGCTCCACCGGGACGGCCCAGAGGGTTCAGCCCATAGTTCCCTCCAGAGTCTGACAAGACAGGACGAGTACGGCCGTTCCCTACAAGGCTGGAGCTCTGTTAGGGGGCGGTTTCTGTTTTGAATTGTTTAATTTCACACACACACACAACACACACACACACACCACACACACACACACACACACGCACACACACACACCCACACACACCCCACACACACCCACACACACATTCACACACACACTCACACACACACACACCACACACACAACACACACACACACACCACACCACACACACACTCACACCACACACACACACAACACACACACACACACTCACTCACACACACACCACACCCACCCACACACACCCACACACACACCCACCCACACACACACCCACACACACACACACACACACACCACCCACACACACCCACACACACCCCACACACACCCCCACACACACCCCCACACGCACTCACACACACACTCACACACACACACTCACACACACACACACACACACACCAGCATCAGATTGTCGTGGCTTTCAGCTTTTGCCGTCTAAGCCAAACAACAGGCTGGAGCTCATTTCTCTTCTCGACAGTGAAGATGAAAACATGATTTATTGGTTCAGGTTCCTGTTGGAGAGGGAAAGTCCAGTTATCACCAGTTGTTCGGGTCCTGTTCATTCTGGTTCCCGCGTGAGAAACATCATGAAATGTTCTGCTGGAACGGTGAGGCACAGACGGGCGACGGTGCTCCACAGGTGAAAACAGGAAATAATACCTGTAAAAGAGTCCGAGGATCCACCAAACCCACCTGAGCGGGTCCAGACTACAGAACCTTTCTATGTTCTCACAAAGGTTTACTTAAATGCAGCAATAGGAAGGTGCTTCTCCTCCAGGAGGACCTGCTCAGCGGTCAGGTGCTAATTTTGTGGCGCTATTTTCCTAGTTGCCATGGTATCATTATGCAGATGGAAAAGGCTGGTTGGGTTCAGGCTGGTGGCTAAACTCCTAACCGATGACGCAGGAGGAACTTTGAGCACAGGAGTAGCAACAAAAGTGAACCTGTGAATCTCATAAATATTCAGCACCAGGTTGGAATGAGCGCAGGAGATGTTCATGTTTTCAGGCCTGGTTTTAAGTTCTGGAGCTGCTCCAGATCTTCAGTCATCTGACCGCTCTCGAGGGGACGGAGAATATTGGGGAGTATTTTTATCGGACTGTTGGCTGAGCAGCGTTCCAGAGAGAGAGAGATGTTGGGAGAAGATGCCGTATCAGGTAACACAGAGGTCAGCACTCCAACAGCTGAGCAGCCCGGTCAGGTGGTCAGGTGACTCTGATGTCATCACTCTTCAGGATCCAGGTCTTCCTGACACCGTCCAGAGAACGAATCCACACTGGGATCCTGATGGATTTACAGATATTCTGGCAGATTCTGTTTATGACTTCAGAGCCAGATGGAACGGTAATATCAGCACCATCGGTGTCATCACGTTAGAAATACGACCCTGTCACATTCTGGGCCTCCCAGAAGTCCGATTTCACAGCTCCCAGCAGAGCAGCTGGAGCGCTGAGAGACAGCAGGACGCCACCGTCTCCTGCAGATCTACTGAAGGAAAATGGGTTTGCAGAACCATTTGGTTGGAACTGATGAGTTAGCAACATCCCATTCTGTCGCAGAACATGTAGCGTTTAACACTTAAGTTACCTTTTTATGTGACAATAGTGTTTAAGGAAATGTAAAGTAAAAAAAGGGAATATTTGATTCGACCGAGCTGCTGTGGTTTCAGCTCCATGGTTGGCAACATTTCAGACAGCTGTGAAGTCCTAAAACTCTCTGTCCTGACGCGGCCACTTCCAAATATATGAGCAATAATCGCTCATTAATAATCAATATCATCTCATTCATAATAATCAATAACCTCTCATTATTAATAATCAGTCATCGCTCATTATTAATAATCAATAACCTCTCATTATTAATAATCAGTAATCGCTCATTATTAATAATCAATAACCTCTCATTCATAATAATCAATAATCTATCATTAATAATAATTGCTCATTAATAATAATCAATAATCTCTTCCTTGTGGCTCGCTGTACCTCAGGATTTCCAGAGAATGGATTCCACCCGTACGGTCCAGCAGGTACCTTCCAGAGGAAACATCCAGGATCACGTCGTCTTTGTACCTGAAAGGAAGGTCGACGGGGTCAGCCTGGGAGGGAGACACCAACCACTAACCAGCCACACACACACACACACACACACACACACACTCACACACACACACACACTCACACACACACACACTCACACACACACACACACACACACCAGCATCAGATTGTCGTGGCTTTCAGCTTTTGCCGTCTAAGCCAAACAACAGGCTGGAGCTCATTTCTCTTCTCGACAGTGAAGATGAAAACATGATTTATTGGTTCAGGTTCCTGTTGGAGAGGGAAAGTCCAGTTATCACCAGTTGTTCGGGTCCTGTTCATTCTGGTTCCCGTGTGAGAAACATCATGAAATGTTCTGCTGGAACGGTGAGGCACAGACGGGCGACGGTGCTCCACAGGTGAAAACAGGAAATAATACCTGTAAAAGAGTCCAAGGATCCAACAAACCCACCTGAGCGGGTCCAGACTACAGAACCTTTCTATGTTCTCACAAAGGTTTACTTAAATGCAGCAATAGGAAGGTGCTTCTCCTCCAGGAGGACCTGCTCAGCGGTCAGGTGCTAATTTTGTGGCGCTATTTTCCTAGTTGCCATGGTATCATTATGCAGATGGAAAAGGCTGGTTGGGTTCAGGCTGGTGGCTAAACTCCTAACCGATGACGCAGGAGGAACTTTGAGCACAGGAGTAGCAACAAAAGTGAACCTGTGAATCTCATAAATATTCAGCACCAGGTTGGAATGAGCGCAGGAGATGTTCATGTTTTCAGGCCTGGTTTTAAGTTCTGGAGCTGCTCCAGATCTTCAGTCATCTGACCGCTCTCGAGGGGACGGAGAATATTGGGGAGTATTTTTATCGGACTGTTGGCTGAGCAGCGTTCCAGAGAGAGAGAGATGTTGGGAGAAGATGCCGTATCAGGTAACACAGAGGTCAGCACTCCAACAGCTGAGCAGCCCGGTCAGGTGGTCAGGTGACTCTGATGTCATCACTCTTTAGGATCCAGGTCTTCCTGACACCGTCCAGAGAACGAATCCACACTGGGATCCTGATGGATTTACAGATATTCTGGCAGATTCTGTTTATGACTTCAGAGCCAGATGGAACGGTGTCATCACGTTAGAAATACGACCCTGTCACATTCTGGGCCTCCCAGAAGTCCGATTTCACAGCTCCCAGCAGAGCAGCTGGAGCGCTGAGAGACAGCAGGACGCCACCGTCTCCTGCAGATCTACTGAAGGAAAATGGGTTTGCAGAACCATTTGGTTGGAACTGATGAGTTAGCAACATCCCATTCTGTCGCAGAACATGTAGCGTTTAACACTTAAGTTACCTTTTTATGTGACAATAGTGTTTAAGGAAATGTAAAGTAAAAAAAGGGAACATTTGATTCGACCGAGCTGCTGTGGTTTCAGCTCCATGGTTGGCAACATTTCAGACAGCTGTGAAGTCCTAAAACTCTCTGTCCTGACGCGGCCACTTCCAAATATATGAGCAATAATCGCTCATTAATAATCAATATCATCTCATTCATAATAATCAATAACCTCTCATTATTAATAATCAGTCATCGCTCATTATTAATAATCAATAACCTCTCATTATTAATAATCAGTAATCGCTCATTATTAATAATCAATAACCTCTCATTCATAATAATCAATAATCTATCATTAATAATAATTGCTCATTAATAATAATCAATAATCTCTTCCTTGTGGCTCGCTGTACCTCAGGATTTCCAGAGAATGGATTCCACCCGTACGGTCCAGCAGGTACCTTCCAGAGGAAACATCCAGGATCACGTCGTCTTTGTACCTGAAAGGAAGGTCGACGGGGTCAGCCTGGGAGGGAGACACCAACCACTAACCAGCCACTCACCAACCACTCACCAACCACTCACCAACCACTCACCAACCACTAACCAGCCACTCACCAGCCACTCACCAACCACTAACCAGCCACTCACCAGCCACTCACCAACCACTAACAGCCACTCACCAGCCACTACCAGCCACTCACCAACCACTAACCAGCCACTCACCAGCCACTCACCAGCCACTCACCAACCACTCACCAGCCACTCACCAGCCACTCACCAACCACTAACCAGCCAGTCACCAGCCAGTCACCAGCCACTCACCAGCCACTCACCAACCACTCACCAGCCAGTCACCAGCCAGTCACCAGCCACTACCAGCCACTCACCAACCACTAACCAGCCACTCACCAGCCAGTCACCAACCACTCACCAGCCAGTCACCAGCCAGTCACCAGCCACTCACCAGCCACTCACCAGCCACTAACCAGCCGCTCACCAGCCACTAACCAGCCACTAACCAGCCACTCACCAGCCACTCACCCGTCACTAACCAGCCACTAACCAGCCACTCACCACTTCACCGTGGGCATGGGGAAGCCGTCCACCGTGCAGAAGAGTTTGACGGAGGTGTTCTCAAAGACGGTGTGTGAGCGGAGCCGCACCAGGAAGTGCGGCCCCCTGATCATCGGCCCTTCGTACACATACTTGTCCAGCCTTTTCTTCTTGATCTGCACATAAACCTCGTTTACTCACCCAAAGGTGCCACCTGACAGATCAGCTGTGAGAGTCTCACCATTTGCTGCACGTGAACGTGTGTTTTGTGCTCATATCTCTCCTCCATCGTCTTTGAGCTGAAGATAAAAATGAAATCAGGCTCACAGTAGCTGGTTTTCATCTACACGCACCAACAATCCACCGATCTGGTTAGTTCATCACTTTTAAAGTTGGTCTAGTGTGTTATATCTATAATTAAATCTTTTTTAACGTACCTAACTTGTGGAGTATTGGGAACATTTTTGCATGCACGACTCTTTCCAGGCAGATGTTCTTTGGTGTAAACACGTTTGACAACATCATTTTCTATATTTCAGGCTACTGCTGAAACACAGTGAGCAACATGCTAGCTAGCACTCATGAAGGGGCCCAGTGTTAATATTTATACAAACATCTAAGCCGGCGTGGACAAAAACCAAGTTTCCAGCATAGATATAATTCTCAACAATATTCACCATAAATAGAGGAAATGTCTCTGACATTTGATGTTTGACAATATGGACATCAGGACAAATCATGTCTTTATTTCTTGCCTGAACACAACTTGACAGTGACAAAGCGGTCGTTTGGCATCGCTGTAGCAAAGAAGAGCGATGAAGCCGCTGTGACTCGTGTGCTTTCGCTCCCACAGACACGAGCGCATGTGGTCAACTTTAAAGCATTGCTGTGTGAGTGTTGCCCTGTAGAGGGTTTGGATCCCAGAGAGCATTGACCATGGAGTTTCTCTCAAAACATGAGGCTTTGCAAGAAAAGGATAAACAGCCAAAGAGGAAAAAAGAGTTAAAAAAGAAGATGAAAAAAGACATTTTGTGAAAAATGGCAAATCACAAACCCTGAGTCTGAGTCTGTGTTTAGCTTCCTCGCTGTTAGCCAGTTTGTTCTTTAGCACTGGGGCGTAAGAAAGCTGTGAGTTGCAGCAGTTTAAGGTTAGATTAGCCGATGTTGATTAATATAAGACATTTTGGAAGAATCAAAGAACTGCACGTGTTTGATGACCAGATGAAGTTAGCTTGATCTGAACTAGGTTAGTGCAACATGTTAATTTAACTAAAATGGATCAAATCCCATTTGTAGCTATGTTAGCTAGCCAAAATCTCATCATTAGATCTGTCTTTTAGCTGCACAGGGTACCTGCTGTAGTCTTGAACCACATATTGGCTCTGTTTGTGACGGTAGTCATGGTTGTAATTCCCACGTTTGATCCACTTTGACATGGTGACACTGTAGAACCTGACCTGTGGGACCAAAGGAGCCACGCACAAATAGGATCACTCACAACAGCGGCAAACATGCGCCGTTTGGTGGAGACGCAATAAGAGTCATTTTCAAACAGGACTTTGGGACTTTTATAATGTTTTACCAAAGAGCACAACCAAATCATGACAGCATTGTTTGCTGGCCTGGACCCTCCACAAAGCTCTAATGGAAGGTTTTCTAGTTTTAAAGAGCCACACACACATGGTCACATGCACAGTAGCATGAGCGACGCGGACGATTGAGCGTCACTTTAACAGCTCGAAGTCAGCACAAAGGGGATTCCGGCTCGTTTCCTGTCACAATTATACTTTTTATCTATCAGCCACTGGAACCAAACTTCATCATGGAAGCCAGATCCCCAGAAATGGGTCACACACAATGGACCCATCCTCAACCTGAGCTACAGACATTTGAGGAGCAGGTTTCACTGGCCTCAAGCTGCCTTCCCGACCTGCAACCTCAAGTCTGCCAGCAAGTCTGCCAGCAAGTCTGCCAGCAAGTCTGCCATCAAGTCTCCCATCAGGTCTGCCATCAAGTCTCCCATCAAGTCTCCCATCAAGTCTGCCATCAAGTCTCCCATCAAGTCTGCCATCAAGTCTGCCATCAAGTCTCCCATCAAGTCTCCCATCAAGTCTGCCAGCAAGTCTGCCATCAAGTCTGCCAGCAAGTCTGCCAGCAAGTCTGCCAGCAAGTCTGCCAGCAAGTCTGCCATCAAGTCTCCCATCAAGTCTGCCAGCAGGTCTGCTTCACTGAGGAAGCAACGCACAAGTGCACTTAGTGTGAATACAGCAGCAACTTCTGCAACAGGACGTAAACATGACAGCAAAACAGGTGAGAAACAGGTCAAAAGAAGCTTTAAGCTCATTCCAAGAGATCAGAACAAGCAGGTGATGTTGCAAAAGTCTACACTCTAAAGGTCTACACTCTAAAGGTCTACCCTCTCAAGGTCTACACTCTAAAGGTCTACACTCTAAAGGTCTACACTCTAAAGGTCTACACTCCAAAAGTCTACACTCCAAAAGTCTACACTCCAAAAGTCTACACTCTAAAGGTCTACACTCTAAAGGTCTACCCTCTAAAGGTCTACCCTCTAACGGTCTACCCTCTCAAGGTCTACACTCTAAAGGTCTACACTCTAAAGGTCTACACACTAAAAGTCTACACTTGATAGAGTGATGAGCCTTTTCATTCACATCCATAAATTGAAACCGTCCCGCAGCACCACAACGTGTCCAGTGAATAATCTGTCCTCCCTAACGAGGCAGGCGGGGGATTATGATCCTCGGTGGACAGATGGATCCAGCTAAAGTGCTGCCACCATCCGAAGGCTTTAGGGGCTCCGTTCCGGGGCCCGGCAGCAGTCCCTCGTGATCCCTCACACCTCCCTCTGAGCCCACCTGGTTCTGACACCAGCACTGGTCGCACACTTCCAGAGCAGAACCAACAAACGTGCAGCTTTTTCTTACCCCTTATTTCAGATTTCCTCTCCAGCCACTTGTTGTCAGCACGAATCCACAGGGAATCCACCTGAACAGCGGACCAGGCTCACTAACCCCCACCCGCCTCCAGCTGACCCCCACCAGCTTCTCCCAGCGGCCTTATAAGGAGAGAGCTGCCTATATATAACCAGGATCCTTCAAGACTCTGGACCACTGCAACCGAGCAAATGGGATTTTTCCCATTCGGGATTGAATTTGTTCATTTACTGTAAATTACATGAACATTTGAGGCTACAGAGCTGCTACTTAACAACTGCTGGCTGATACACTGTGGAAAAAATGTGAAAAAACAACTACACTAAAAAAAATCTGAGTTTGTAAAAAGAAAATGAAGTGAAAATGTTTTGTCAGTAGCGAAGCGTTGTGTTGTGCTAAACTGCAGTTCTGGAATGTTCTCTCCCGACATCCTGCTCAGCTTATTCTGCACCTCAGCACCCCGCGCTCATGTTGAACTTTGGCTTTGGCCTATTTATACGACGAGCCTACAGTTACCGCTGGACTATTCCTGACATGGCGGAGTAGCTGTGAAACACATTTCAGCATCTCAAGTGTGACCACATGACAGGAGAATTAGAGGAATCAGGCAAGACGAGTGGGAACGTTCCCAGAACATGGAAATCTGTGCAGAGGATTTCTGGGACTGTTTGAAAGACGCTGCTGCATCAACCCTGCGAGTAAAGGGAAGTACAAAGGAAGGTGGGAAGGATTCTGACAACAACAGTGATGTAATTGTATTTCCTGTCACTATAAATAGATACAAGACATAAGGAAGGTTCCACAGACGCACATAAAAGTCAGCAGCTGGGTTTCTGGATTAAGGACCATTCCTGGCAACACCTTAAAGTCTGATGTTATTTATGCCAGGTCTCAAACAATGATTTATATGCAAATGCACGTTTTTCGTATTAAACTGTGTTCCTGTAAATGAGCATAACATTTTGATAAAAGGTCAAACTTGCTGATAAGGAACAGTCAGCAATGGCCATTTATCTAAAATGTGTCACGCGCTTTCTTTATTATTATTTTTTTCAATTTATTTTATTTGCTTTTTAGGACGATTTAAAGCGTTTGCCCTTATCTCCAAGCAGTGCGAGTGCGCGTTAAACGGAAATTGCGTGTTTGCGGTCCAAGCGCGCCCCCCGCTGGTCATCCGGCGGGACTACATGTGCACGAAGCCCAGTTGCAGCGTTGACGCGTGCAGACGGAATTTAGGAGCAAATTTTTCACCACAGGGGGGCGCTGACAAATCACCTGCACCAAGAAACACTTTTAAACTTGGTCATTTTGTCTAGTCCAGAAAACACCTTAGCATTCAGTATCTGCAGACTTTTCAGTCTTTTTAACGTTTCTATTACTCTTGGTTTTTCATTTTAAATTATGCTGAGTAATTAGTGTGAACATAGTTATAGTAAGTATTGGGTAAGCATACAAAATACTGGGTGACAAACTCGGAAAGCCGCAGCCGGTGGACACCGAACCCTAAAACAAGCGACCCTCCCGTCACGTGACGGCCCACGACGCCCCGGATTGGCTGAGCAGACAAACAGGCAGTAAAGTTGAAGCGGAGTCCCGAAGTGGTGCGCGTTCATGCTCAGTCGTGCTGGCAAAGCAACATTTACAGTATCCTCATAATATACTGCTGTTTTAGACTAATAGCGTGAATATTTTAATCAGACGCTACGCGGCTTTGGGTGAGTCTATTGTAACATTCAGATAAATGAGACGCGTCTGTGTTATAACTTCTGTGTAAAGATCAATCATAAACATAATTAGCTTCTTCTTTACGGTCTTATTTTGTCTCCTTTTTTTAAAAAAACACGCGCTTTATTGTTGGCGGTGAGATTTGTTAAGGTCCGTTTAAACAAACCGCTCATTTTGTTTTACTTATGTTACGGTTGTTGTCGAGTTGTTGAGTTCAGCAGACGTCAGTCACGTGATACTCACGTGATACAGACAGTTTAAGAGCCTCCCTCCTTCCCTAGAGGAGCCTCCTTCCCTCCTTCCCTAGAGGAGCCTCCTTCCCTAGAGGAGCCCTTCTCCTCCTTCCCTCCCTCCCTCCCTCCCTAGAGGAGCTATTCTCCTCCCTCCCTCCCTAGAGGAGCTCTTCTCCTCCCTCCCTCCTTCCCTAGAGGAGCCTCCTTCCCTAGAGGAGCCCTTCTCCTCCTTCCCTCCCTCCCTCCCTAGAGGAGCTATTCTCCTCCCTCCCTCCCTAGAGGAGCTCTTCTCCTCCCTCCCTCCCTCCCTAGAGGAGCTCTTCTCCTCCCTCCCTCCTTCCCTAGAGGAGCCTCCTTCCCTAGAGGAGCCCTTCTCCTCCTTCCCTCCCTCCCTCCCTCCCTAGAGGAGCTATTCTCCTCCCTCCCTCCCTAGAGAGCTCTTCTCCTCCCTCCCTCCCTCTCTAGAGGAGCCTCCTCCCTCCCTAGAGGAGCCTCCTCCTTCCTCCCTCTCTAGAGGAGCCTCCTCCCTCCTCCCTCCCTAGAGGAGCCTCCTCCATCCTCCCTCTCTAGAGGAGCCTCCTCCATCCTCCCTCTCTAGAGGAGCCTCCTCCCTCCTCCCTCCCTAGAGGAGCCTCCTCCCTCCCTAGAGGAGCCCTTCTCCTCCCTCCCTCCCTAGAGGAGCCCTTCTCTCCTTCCCTCCCTCCCTCCCTCCCTAGAGGAGCCTCCTTCCCTAGAGGAGCCTCCTCCCTCCTCCCTCCCTAGAGGAGCCTCCTCCCTCCCTAGAGGAGCCCTTCTCCTCCCTCCCTCCCTAGAGGAGCCCTTCTCCTTCTTCCCTCCCTCCCTCCCTCCTCCCTCCCTAGAGGAGCCTCCTCCCTCCCTAGAGGAGCCTCTCTCCTCCTCCTCCCTAGAGGAGCCTCCTCCTTCCTCCCTCTCTAGAGGAGCCTCCTCCCTCCCTAGAGGAGCCTCCTCCTTCCTCCCTCTCTAGAGGAGCTCCTCCCTCCCCTAGAGGAGCCTCCTCCCTCCTCCCTCTCTAGAGGAGCCTCCTCCCTCCTCCCTCCCTAGAGGAGCCTCCTCCATCCTCCCTCTCTAGAGGAGCCTCCTCCCTCCCTAGAGGAGCCTCCTCCCTCCCTAGAGGAGCCTCCTCCATCCTCCCTCTCTAGAGGAGCCTCCTCCTCCCTCCTAGAGGAGCCCTTCTCCTCCCTCCCTCCCTAGAGGAGCTCTTCTCCTTCTTCCCTCCCTCCCTCCCTCCCTCGAGGAGCCTCCTCCATCCTCCCTCTCTAGAGGAGCCTCCTCCCTCCCTAGAGGAGCCTTCTCCTCCCTCCCTCCCTAGAGGAGCCCTTCTCCTTCTTCCCTCCCTCCCTCCCTCCCTCTCTAGAGGAGCCTCCTCCTCTCTAGAGGAGCCTCCTCCCTCCTCCCTCCTAGAGGAGCCTCCTCCTCCTCCCCCCTAGAGGAGCCTCCTCCCTCTAGAGGAGCCTCTCCCTCTCTAGAGGAGCCTCCTCCCTCCTCCCTCCTCCCTAGAGGAGCCTCCTCCCTCCTCCCTCCCTAGAGGAGCCTCCTCCCTCCCTAGAGGAGCCTCCTCCCTCCTCCCTCCCTAGAGGAGCCTCCTCCCTCCCTAGAGGAGCCTCCTCCCTCCCTCGAGGAGCCTCCTCCCTCCTCCCTCCCTAGAGGAGCCTCCTCCCTCCCTCCCTCCCTCTTGTGTAGGAGGTGCAGCTCCACCTGGGAATCGGGCTGCAGAAGCTGCTGATTGAGGCAGCGATGATCTAACAGATGTGGTGTTTCAGGTGCATCATGAGGCTGGAGCGTCCCGCCCTGCTCTGCCTGGCAGCAGCCTGGTCCTGGTCCTGGTCCTGGTCCTGGTCTCCTGTCATCTCATCTGCGTAAGTGTGGCTGAGGGACACCAGGGAGATGATTGTGTGACTCTCCAGGAGAGGATGGAGGGACACATCGTTGAGGACAACATGTTTCATGGAGGCATTTGTGGAACTGCACTTTATAATTTGTGCTTTTTGTAGACACATGTGGACCAAACTGATCCTGACCCACCACTGGCCCGTGACCTTCTGTAGCGTGAGTTTCCTTCTGGGCTTCATCATGTTCTGCTTTGCTGCATCAGCAGCCCCGTGACAGTGTTGGTCCAGTAACTCGGTGAAAGATATTAGCCTGGAAATGAGGAAGCGTAATCAGTAATAGAAACCATAACGGTCCGTTTCATTAGCCTCATATTAGCCTAGCTTTAGCTTCAGCCTTGATTAGAGACCTGAAACGATGCAAACGATGTCTGACAGGTCGGAGACGGACCGACAAACGGGCCTTTTGAAATGAAAGACTCATGTTTGCTCAAATAATGTTGCGAATTAGGTTTGGCAGGATTAGAGGATTCATGAGGAAGTCTACAGATCCAGTTCCTTTCTCGTAAGCAGATTCCACATTAACCTTTAACCTTTGACTTTGTTCACAATGACGGGAACTTGTTTTAGCTGCGCTGCTAACGCTGCTAGCGCTGCTAACGGTGCTAGCGCTGCTAGCGCTGCTAACGGTGCTAACGCTGCTCGTAGGGCTGCTGAGGGTCTCTGGCTGGTCCGGGAGGCTGCCCTCGCGGCCTGGTCCATGTTCCTCTAACTTTGGCTCCTGGTCCTCTCAGGTCGAACACTGCCGTGCCAACTTTAGCTACTGGACTCTACACGGACTTTGGTATGTGTGATGTTCATCAGTTAATAGTTGCAAATGTGTTTTCCAGCCTTGTTTCTCCTTTCCAGGCCAGATAAAGGGATCGACTGTAATTCTTCGTGGCATTTCAACAGTTCTCTT
Source organism: Takifugu flavidus (assembly GCF_003711565.1). Taxonomy (NCBI): domain Eukaryota; kingdom Metazoa; phylum Chordata; class Actinopteri; order Tetraodontiformes; family Tetraodontidae; genus Takifugu; species Takifugu flavidus. The sequence continues at coordinate 19,207,757 of NC_079521.1, read as the reverse complement.
ATTGAGGTAAATCCAATGATTAGCAAGCGTGTCTCAGCTTAGCGGTGAGCTGGGACTGGACCGGCGCCATCGAGGAGCGTACTGGACAGGAAATGACGGTTTCCCACGCTGTGTGCAGGACCTGCTTCCAGACATGGAGAGAAGTTGGCCGGACTTGCTTCAACCATCATCTGCCAGATTCTGGTAGTAATTCCAGCTGCCAGGTTTGCTCCTCATCGCTGTCGTTGCTGATCTTAAGTGTTGTTTCCTGTGTCCATCAGGAAATACGAGTGGTTCAAACACGGCACATGTGCTGCTCAAGCATCTTCTCTGAACACGCAGCATAAATACTTCAGCAAAGCTCTGGAACTCTACCATAAAGTGGATCTGGACGGGTACGACACTCCTCCACAGGCCGGCCCATATTGATTTTCACTTCCTGTTCCTGTTTCACTGCTCGTATTAAAGCGTTCGGTCTCCCCCTGGAAGCATCAGCACCAACCCCCCCCTGTGTTTCTGCTTATCTTAGCACCCTGAAGAAGTTCGGCATCAGGCCTTCAGAGGAGCAGTATTCGGTGAGTCCACGTAGCCGCCGGCGCTAGCGACGCCTGTTCTAACCCCCCCGTGTCTGCAGCTCTCACAGATTGAAGGAGTCATTGAGAACTTCTATGGCACCACCCCCAAGATCCAGTGTGTCCATCCGAAGGTACCTGGAGAAGGACGCCACCTGGCGTCTGGTGGTAGCTGCTGACCTGCTCACTCTCTCCACAGGACGCTGACCGGCAGGTTCTGGGCCAGATCGAGATCTGCTTCAGCCCCGACTTCACCCTGCTGGACTGTGAGAGGCGGGGAACCAGGGGGGAACCTTCAGAGGGGGGCGTGAAGCCGCTGCTGTCTGTGGGCGGAGCATCAGAGTTTAGTGTGTGCGACCATGACCTGCCCGTGTACTACCCCCCTGTGTCCTAACGCCACAGGTGTGTGTGGCTCCCAGCCAGGTGCAGCTTCACCTGAGACCTTCACCTGGAGACCTTCACCTGAGACCTTCACCTGAGACCAAGTTGATGTGTTGTTGATTCACCTTCATGAACCTTAAAGTGAGATTTGACTTGAACAAACCCTGACTGCTGTGGTTAATCAGCCCAGTTCTGAGTTCTACTGAGACCCCAACCCTGCACAATGGTGGCTCCAGCTCAGGCAGACCCGCTGCCCTCAGGGTTCAGGACCACTCTCAGGGTTCTGGACCCGTCTCAGGGTCCTGGACCAGTCTCAGGGTTCAGGACCAGTCTTCCATAGTTCTGGTTCAGTGTTGGGCCTCCGTGTCTCTGCTTTGGGACGCAGCGACTGCTCTTTAAATTCAGCTGCATGTGTCCGTTGTGAACGTGCACAGTCAGGAGAGCGAGGAGGAGCTTGTGTCCAGATGTTCAGCAGGCCCTGTCCCCTGTCTCTGACCCCTGTCTCTGTCCCCTGTTCTGTCCCCTGTTCTGTCTCTGTCCCCTGTCTCTGTCCCCTGTTCTGTCCTCTGTCCCCTGTCTGTCCCCTGTTCTGTCCCCTGTCCCCTGTTCTGTCCCCTGTTCTGTCCCCCTGTCTCTGTCTCTGTCCCCTGTCCCAGTCTTTCTGCCTGTCCACGTCTCCTCGCTGCGTATGAATATTCATGTTGTGATCTTCTTAAAGCCGTAATCCTACCGGACAAAGGCACCGGTCCATAATCCCGAGTCTCCTCCCACCAGCGGAGTGACTAAACATGCTCGTGCCAAAATGTCTCCACGTGCACACTCATGCAGAACTACAGCCCAGCAGGAGGAGCTCCGGGAGCAGAGCCTTCACTGAGCAGAGATTAGGCACCAGGTCCACAGAACCAGAACCAGAACCTGGATTCACGCTCGCTTCCATCGAGGGAAAGCTGCCGCGGCCTCCTCTCGCCCCTCTCTCTCTCCCCCTTATGTAACACTGCAGCTCTGTAAAGAGCTGATGGGACAGATTCAGCCGCGTGCGTGTGTGCGTGCACGCGCGTGCACACCCCCCCCCAACGGTCACTGCTGTCATCGTTCCGGGTCGGAAGCATCGACGTTTGTCCTCAGCTTGGATCGAATTCTGATGGAATGTTGCAGAACCAGGCTGCATGGTTTCCACTGACCCGCCAGCCCTTCCTCCACTGAGGTCAACGTGGCCGCGCCCTGAGGTGCCGTGCACGAGCACGGGGGGGGGGGGCAGCTGGGTTGCGCAATGTGACCCCCGCCAGCTGTTGCTGGGTGCTGGGAGGGGTAATAGCGCTCCAATACATCCTGTGACTGGTGACAAGCCCTCCTGTTGAAGGGGGGGGGCAATCGGGGATGAACGCACGAACAGAGCTTTGAGGAGACACACGCACGCACGCACGCACACACGCAACTCTCCTCCTGATTCAGCGGAACAGATTTATTCGTCACCTCTCCCTGCAGCTCCTCAGCCAGCCTGCTGCTAAACCAACCTCGCGCACAGGCTGCACCGCACGCCTGCGCTGCGTGCGTGCGTGCGTCGTGCGCGCACCGAGAGCTCGGTTTGTTTCCTATGACGGGCTGCGGCGGCGGATGAAGGGATAGTACGAGCATCGACGCACCGCCACCGAATTAAGAACAGCACCTTTAGGACCTCCCGCGAGGAGATGTTCATCATTATGGGATAGATGCACCGGTCCGGCCATTGCCATGGATACCAGCACGCGCAAATTTACAGTGCGGAGATGGTTTTCTATCTACCTGAAAAACAAGGCGGCGAGGAGCAAGAACAGCCCCGGATTCTGTCAGCTGGAGGTGAGTCAGCCGAACCTGCACAGCTGAACACGCGCATGTGGAGCTGAACACGCGCATGTGGCCGCGTCCGTGTGCGTCTTTCATTTATTTTGGAACGTGCGTGCGCCGAGTGTGTTCTGTGTTGTGGATCGGTCCTGGAGGCTGCAGAGGGAGGCTGATCCGGTGGACGGCAGCAACAGGGGATTTCTATTTATAGCCCAAACGGGGGGGGGGGGGGGGGTGCTTGCGGCACATCTACCTGTCTGTGGGGGTATAAATAGCCTGGGTCCGTCCGTGCTGTTGACAGGTGCACGCCTCCATTTGTCTCCCCCCGGCCGGCCTGTGCTCACCTAACCCCCCCCCTTCATCCCCCAGGGCCAGATGTTGAATATCCATCACAACACGCACAACAGCTGTCAACAGACCACAACAACGCGCACACTTCTGTGAGGTCACACTATAGGAAACCTGTCGGTTATTGGTCGTTGACAGTTGAATACAGGAAGTGAAATACCAGAATAGTAAAAATCTATTTTTGCGCGCGTTAATTAGCATAAAGGAGTCTGTTAGCTCGATGCTAACACGGCTACCGAGCGTTTCCCTATCTAGAGGGAATTTGCTAAACTTAATATGAAAATTAGCCTATTTTTATATTATCTTTCAAATGACAACGCGTATGTGATGACTTGTTTACTTTTTTAAGTTACCTATGCATTTATTCTAATAATCATCTGCTCTTTCATCAGATTTAAACAGATGATTATCATCTAATAATCATCTGTTTAAAACCGCGGCTTGTTTTTGCGCATCGGTGATTTGAAAGTTCGTTTTAGATCAAAGGTAATAATGCAAGATTTTAAGGTTGTAATCCTCAGAAACCAGCACGTTTAAGCTGATGGGTTCAAGCAAGGTGAAATTTGCCTTTGAATAATTATCACAATCGATTTATATGCAGTAGAAATAAGATTTAATTTGCCTTGTTTCAGAACTCCAGCCTCGACCGACCATGAGACAAATGAGTCTTCTACTAATTCTGAATTCATAAATGTTGTTTCAGAAATTCTGAGTAATATCCAATTGAAGTCGATCATCTTTGTGACAGATTAAAGTATTTCTGAGGGTAAAACTCCCAACAAAAATAGATCTAAGTGAACGTTTAATTATTTTTAGCTCCAAATGTTGCAGATGGAAGCGCTGAGCGACGAGGACGCCTTCGGCCACAGGCAGTTCCACGGGTGGTCATTGTTGGTTTGACCCTTTCCATGAAGGAAAAATAGAGCAGAAAAACAAATGATGATAACCTAACTGTATTTATTGGGTGATTTAGATTTCCCGACTACAAAGGCTCCTGTTAGCACGCCATCCTTGAGTGGACTTTAAAGTGGACTTCACTTCAGTTGTCACCAGAAATGGACCAAATTCCATCCAGTTTTCTGTTGTGAGCACTGTGTTTGGCTCCAGCTGGTGTCAAAGCTCATCCCAACAACCTGAGACAGCTTCCTCATCCCTGCCTGCCAGTGACCCCGACCCATACGTCACACATACACAACCGTGGTGATCACTGTGTACAACTCAGCTCCTCTCTCCTTTGCCTCAGGATGACAGCATACTGAAGGAGATCGACATCAGCCACCACGTTAAGGAGGGATGTGAGAAAGCCGACCCCTCGCAGTTCCAGCTGCTCAAAGTGTTGGGACAAGGCTCCTACGGAAAGGTGACGGCTTAGTAGATGCAAGAATGTAGCCACATGCTAACAGAGAGGAGGAGCCGCGTCGATTCTAAATGCTGTGCTTCATAATTCCACCGATGTCTCGACCACACGTTCCAACGTTACTATTAGAATAAACAATTTCTCTTTTAACCCATTCTTGACAGGAAAGGATCAGAAACCTTTTAAAGCTTATAGATCTGACATATATGGTCATGAGGACTTGAATGCAGTTAATTTATATCACTGATGGAGAACAATGATGATGATGTAATGTCATTTTATTAGAAGCTCTGAGTGTGCATATTTGCTTTGCAGCAATAAATCAAGCTGCCTAAGCTGCTCCCGTCCCACAGGGCCGTCAGGTAGATTACTGAGGCGGCCTAAGCTGCTGTTGCTGAACCCATGAAGCTCAATTCATCTACGCACCAGTAGCTCGTCTGTAGGGACTGGGCCAAGCCGAAGGTTCTCGGGTCAAGTCCTGCTGTGGACAAACCTTGGGAGGCGTTCTGGTTGGGGGGGAGGTGCCAGGACCTTGGGATCACTGCCAAGGAGCCTTTCACAAAGGGACCGAACCCACATGATGATGGTCAGATGAAGAACATGACAATGATGATGCTGATTACAGGTGTTTCTGGTGAGGAAGATCAGAGGAGCGGACAGAGGACAGCTTTACGCCATGAAGGTCCTGAAGAAAGCTACTTTGAAAGGTGAAAGAGCTGAAATCTGCCAATAAATGAAGTCTAAGAGTCTCAAAGCTGCTGGTAATGTGACTTTTTCAGCTTTTCAGCAACAACCAACTGCACCTAGTTTTAACATTAAAATCATGTGATCAGAAACGTCCCATTATACCGTCTAACTAAGTGATCCTCAAATTGCTACGGCTGCTAAAGCTGGAGGTTGATTTATAGATTAAATGCACGGTGACCCGCGTCCAACCCCAACCTGCCCTGCTAAGCTGAGGTGGGGCAGCTGCTACAATCCGGAATGTTGAGGAATTAAAACTGGGTTTCCTGTGCTCTCAGTCCGGGATCGTGTGCGATCTAAGATGGAAAGAGACATTCTGGCAGAAGTGAACCATCCGTTTATAGTTAAACTGCATTATGGTGAGTTTGATATCTGCCTTCATGGACATGCCAGCATGTTCTCGTTGAGCCTCATTAATGCTCCTGTGTGTGTGTGTGCGCGCGTGTGTGTGTGTGTGTGCAGCCTTTCAGACAGAAGGAAAGCTCTACCTGATCCTCGATTTCCTTCGAGGAGGTGACCTTTTCACTCGTTTATCAAAGGAGGTGAGTTTATTCTGCCCTTTAATTCACCTTCAGTTGGCGTCTTCATGAGCGCCGATGTGACGCTCTTTCAGTTTCAGCACCAAAAAGAAGCTCAAATGGCATCAGTCCCATTTTTGAGTGTGTGTGTGTGTGTGTGTGCGTGTGTGTGTGTGTGTGTGTGTGTGTGCGTGTGTGTGTGTGCACGCTGCCTGCCCTGCTGCTTGCAGGTCATGTTCACAGAGGAGGATGTGAAGTTCTACCTGGCAGAGTTGGCGCTGGCTCTGGACCACCTCCACAGTCTGGGCATCATCTACAGGGACCTCAAGCCTGAGAAGTACCGCACACACGTAGCAGCTGCAGACAAAAGGGTCCTTCGCCAGACCAAATTCCCTCTCTTTTTCCCGACAGTATTCTTCTGGATGAAGATGGACACATCAAGATAACAGGTGGGAGAAACGGTCCACTGCTTTGATTGGATGTGTTCGAGTCCCCCCTCCTTCACCGTCCTGTCATTGCAGACTTTGGTTTGAGCAAGGAGGCCATTGACCACGACAAAAGGGCCTATTCCTTCTGTGGAACCATAGAGTACATGGCTCCAGAGGTGGTGAACCGCAGAGGCCACGCCCAGAGTGCTGACTGGTGGTCCTTTGGGGTTCTCATGGTAAAGAACGGTTCCGGCATCCCAGTTCAGTCCATCGTTTGCTCATTTCCGTTTGATCTGAGCTCCCGGGTGATATTTCAGCGTTCTGGACCGTTTCCTCGGCATCTTTTGGCAATAAAGCTGCTTAATTACCGCAGCAGGCAGATTAGGTTCCATCACTTTCACTAATCGTGCATCTGGTGGGTTCTGCTTGTTTTGGTTGCTGGCTTATTTTCCTAATACTGAAAACGAGGTTAACACTTGTGACAGCTTGCAGCTACATCAGGGCATCAGGGAAAAGTCTCACCCCATCTGCCCTCAGCTGCTATTAGCAAAACACACAATTATCACCTCAAGCAAAAAGCTGCAACGTTTGAAAATGCAGCGTGTTTGTGCAGCTTCAGCCAGATGGAACTGGTTCAGGTTCCTTTCCTGTCATCCAGCACTGGGATGGGGACTATTTACTCTTTATGATTTGATATATAAGACCGGCAATAAAGGTAGCATGTTCTTACCTTAATACTGATTTCTATTGAGATAATGAGCTGTATTGTTGGTTGATGATAACTTTGGGATGTAATCAAGTGAAGCTCAACGATCTTTTCCAGTACGAGATGCTGACAGGATCACTACCCTTCCAAGGAAAAGACAGAAAGGAAACGATGGCGCTCATCCTGAAGTAAGTGTGTTGACGTTGGATGCTCTTCCTTTAGGTTTCCCCTGACTTGATGTTCACTAGAGGTTCACAACGACGTGAAGGACGCGCCAACGCCAACCGTCTCCTCTGCGTTTGCAGGGCCAAGCTGGGGATGCCGCAGTTCCTCAGTCCTGAGGTGCAGAGTTTGTTGAGAGCGCTCTTCAAGAGGAACCCTGCTAATCGCCTGGGTAACGCTTCAGTGCAGCCTGAAGGTGCCACACTTGCTGTTTCAGTGGTTAAAAGAATGTGCGCTTAGGTGCAGGACCCGATGGCGTGGAGGAGATCAAGAGACATCGCTTCTTCGCCTCGATAGACTGGAACGTAAGTGGAGTTTCTGCTATTTTATGCAAATCTCCATTTTCATTCACACCACAGACATCCCATAAATTACAGTCTATTTCGATGGCACCTCACTAGCTCTCCTTTTTCCTCTTGAATCTACGATGCACATTTGCCAATGAAAGAGTGAGCTGAGTCCTCTGACCTGTGCTGGGAGCTTTTGGGTTTTAAACCGGAACCACATTGTGGTCGCCGTGGTTGTCAAATGCTGTCATTGAAACCTGCAGCTGGTTCACTTCCCCAAACACCTTCAAACTCGTGCACTTTTTGGTCATATCCCCTCACCTCTAAGGGCTTCACACAGAAAGATCTGCTCCAACGCTAATATGGGGCTACGTGTGGAGAGGCACATCTTGAAGCTCTAAGTTGGTACAAAACATCTGTTAATCAAAGATGGAGACTCAGATTTCAGGTCCACAGGTTTCATGCACACAACATGTAAAAAACATGTAAAAAACATGCACAAAACATGTAAAAAACATGTAAAAAAGCCCAAGAAAAGCACCTGAAGGCAGCATCTTCTGTCGTCGTGCTAGCTGAGGCTGTGGAGGCTTCTCAGGTCAAAACGTGGGACAAAACGCCGACGGTGTTTTGGTGGTAGCGGACGGTGCCGGCACTCCTTCAGAGCACCGCCGAGGAACCCTTGAGCAAGATACCAACGCTCCTAAAGACTCATTTCAGAGTGTGCCCTGCATTCGCCCATATGCAGATGGAAAAGACTCCAGCATCTCACCTGTGACCCCAAACGGGACATTAGCAGCCAAAAAAATCACAATTAATATTAATTTCCAAATATATATTTGGAAATTAGCCATTGAAAATATTTGAAGTAATCCAAAACTCAAAAACACCTTTTTCTCAGTGGTTGACTGGACTCATGCAGACCAACTCCTCAGCTCCTCTGTAACTGTGACCCGCTCGTGACGCACCTGGGGTGCGCGCGCCAGCATCTCCGCGTGGCTGCTCGTTTCACAGCGATCGTTGCTGACACCTACAGGCCACTCGGAGTAGTGCACATCAGTATCTAATAAAGACGTGACAGGTTAAAGTTAAAACGTACCAGGATGAAACCTGAACTGTTACACAACTACACTTCAATCGTTCATGTATTGGGTGATGAAGAAAACCGGCAGGTTTTATTCAGTAGATTAAATAAGTAGATTAAGTATAATATTCCTCTAATACTGTGTTTTAATTGCCTTTTTTACTTGACATAACTATGATAATTACAAGTTACTGATGAAATATTGATGATTGTTGTTTTCCTGAACAGAAGCTGTACCGGAAGGAAATACGGCCTCCGTTCAAACCAACAGTGGGAAGACCTGAAGACACGTTTCATTTTGACCCGGAGTTCACGTCCAGAACACCCACAGGTAACGGAAACTCACACACAATCACACACTCGCCAAAGGTCCAATAAAGGACTTTTCTGGATGGGTGTGAATACACCACGACAGGCTGTGATGGGCGTTCTTCATACCACAACTGAGGGGCCTTCTTCTCACCTGCGCACATCTGTGTGTTTGGGCCTTCCCAGACTCTCCCGGCATCCCCCCCAGTGCAAATACACACCAGTTGTTTCGTGGGTTCAGCTTTGTGGCAACCAATCAGATTCCGGAGACCACCGTGGCCACAGTAGCGCCATCGCGACAGGACGTGAGCAACCCCATTAGTCCCATAGCAGAGGTGAGCAATGTGGTTCAAAAAGACGTAAAACGCAGATGAAAGCATTAGGAGATGTGACTGGCTGTGTGTGTGTGTGTGTGTGTGTGTGTGTGTGTGGTGTGTGTGTGTGTGTGTGCGTGTGTGTGTGTGTGTGTGTGTGTGCGTGTGTGTGTGTGTGTGTGTGTGTGTTCCCAACAGCATCTCCGGGGTGATGTGGCCTTCAGTGACGTTTACGAGCTGAAAGAGGAAGTTGGCCAGACGAGGACGTGTGTCCTCAGGAGGTGTCTGCACAGAGTTACAGCTGTGGAGTATTCCGTGAAGGTGCCCACTTAGCAACATTAGCACCATTAGCAACATTAGCGCCTCACACGTTAAAGCCACCAAAACGTCTCTCTAGGTTGTATTTTGGGATTGATTGTGATCTTTTCATCTTGTGTCAGATAATGGAGAGGGCGAGGAAGGACCCCTCAGAGGAGATTGAGATTCTGTTGCGATACGGCCAGCACCCAAACATTATTAACCTGAAGGACGTGAGTTCCACGTCGGGAAGATCCCGTCTAACCGTCCCGACGCCTGAGCGGTGCCTTCTCTTTGCTGCCAGGTGTTTGACGATGGCCAGTGTGTCCACCTGGTTCAGGACCTGCTGAGAGGAGAGGAGCTGCTGGACAGAGTTCTGAGGCTGCCTGACTTCACCGAGAGAGAGGCGTCAGCCATCACGTGCACGCTGACCAAGACTGTGGAGTATTTACACTCACAGGGGGTGAGGTGATGAGCACGGCCGTCGCTGGCTCCTGCCTGGCTGTTCCCAGTAGCGTTCTGTCCTCTTTTCCAGGTCGTACATCGAGACCTGAAGCCCAGCAACATCCGTTACTGCGACGACAGCGGACTCCCAGAATCCATCAGGGTGTGTGATTTTGCTGCTGCCAAGCAGCTCAGAGCTGAGAACGGCTTATTGATGACCCCGTGTTACACCGCCACCTTCATGGCTCCTGAGGTGACCCACATCAGAGGCACGGGGGGGGGGGGGGCTGCGTGTTCTTCTGAAACCATGACCGTGTGTGTGTGTGTGTGTGTGCAGATTCTGAGGAAGCAGGGCTACGATGCAGCCTGTGACATCTGGAGCCTGGGCATCCTGCTGTACACCATGATCGCTGGGTTCGTTTTTATTGCAACAGGGAAATCCAGGAATTTACTGGAAATTCCGGATCTTTGCCAGGAAGAGTTGCTGCCTGCTTAGACAACCCTCAATTGTTGTCTTCCACCCAGCGTTTGAATCGCTCTGTGTGTGTTCTTTATCTCCGTTTTCAGCTTCAGCCCGTTTGCCAGCAGTTCCGAGGACACAGCAGAGGAAATTCTGGCTCAGATCGGAAGTGGAAATGTCTGCGTCAACGGGGGGAACTGGGATCTGGTCTCTGATGCTGCCAAGGTGAAAAAGCAACCTGTAAAATATGGATGATCATACGCTGAGTGTAATAATCTATCCAATACTGTCAGGACATCGTGACCAAGATGCTTCATGTGGACCCTCACCAGCGGCTGACTGCCCCCCAGGTAGCTATCCACCCATCTACACACACACACACACACACACACACACACCACACACACACACACACACACACACACACACACACACACACACACTCTATGCTGCATATATGAAACATTATATGCTGTATGGTTCTGATCGGGTCATTTTCCAATGGTTTCCAGGTCCTCCGCCACCCCTGGATCGTCGATAAGGCCCAACTGTCTGACAGAGCTCTCACCCGCCAGGATGCTGACGCAGTCAAGGTCACCATCACCGTCGTTTGTCATATTTCCCGGTGGACGTCTCCATCTTATTATATTATATATATCAGCGGTGTAACCCTGCTGTTCCACCAGGGGGCGCTGTCCGCCACCTACAGCGCTCTGAGGCGCTGCGCTCCTGCGCCCGTTCTGGAGCCGGTTCAGTCCTCCAGCCTGGCCCAGCGGCGAGGAATGAAGAAACTGGGGAGCCCCAAACTGCAGCCAGACCATAAAGACAAGGAGCAGCCTTAGGTCTCCCCACTGCTGCCAACCAGCTTTGCTAAGGCCCCCAGCATTCAGTCATTTTCCAAGAGGCACACCTCCTCGTTAACTTATTAAGTGCTTGGAGACAACTAAAAGTGAATGTAAGGGGAAAAAGAAACGATTTTATCCCAAAGAGTGCACAATCAAACAGACCGCTAACGTTGACTTTAGGCTTCGCGTCAGTTGGGATGTCAGAAGTTTCGCCCGAGCTTTTTCTCTGTAGCATCTCTAGTGGTTTTTAGCCTGAACATTTGAGTTAGATTTCTGTGTTCTGAAATATAGCAACAGCTGAAGTGCAACATCAGCAAAGTAATCATCAGTCTGATCCGTCGCCTCGACTCAGTGACACAAATATGCATTTAGGTTGCCATGGCAGCAGCACCACTGGAACGCTGTATTTGAGTCAGCATGCATGATGTAAATATTCTACCCAAAAAGAATTATAACTTAAGTTAGCAATACCACAGACGTCTTATTGTTCATATGTGTAACGACATACAGTGAGTATCTTTTAAAAATGCAGCTTCACAGTAAAATGTGTCAATACTGCAGTTTATTTTTCAGAAGGTAATTTAATTGTGATTTGAACTATACTTGTGAGGACCCGCGGGAGCCTCTGCTCCTCGTTTGTATCTCTGACCCCCCCAGCGCGTCGCCTGCTGCCTGCTAACCTCTGTTGTGTTGTTGTTAGCGCTCAAGTATCTCGGCAGCACGTGCACGTGCGCTCACACAAGCTTCATAGTGTGCACATTTCATCTGCTGAGTCAGCACGTTTTGTCTGGTCCTCACAGTGTCACAGGTGAGCTGCAGCGAGGCCGCGTGGGGGGGTCGTTAGGGTCGTTATGCTGGTGCACGCAGAGGCACAAGGGTGTGTGTGTGTGTGTGTGAGACTGTGAGTGTGTGTGTCTGTGAGACTGTGTGTGTGAGACTGAGTGTGTGTGTGTGTGTGTGTCTGAGACTGTGAGTGTGTGAGTGTGAGACTGAGTGTGTGTGAGAGAGAGTGTGTGTGTGACAGTGAGTGTCTGTGTGAGACTGTAAGTGTGTGTGTGAGTGTGTGTGTGTTGGGTCTAGTTCTGCTTCTGTATTGTGACTTATTCTTGCTAAATGGTTGTTGTGCAGAATAAAGTCACACACCAGTGTCACCGGTTGGACGCTCACTGGTCCAACTGGTGACACTGGTGTGTTGTGTGGTGTGTGGTGTGTGGTGTGTGTTGTGTGTCCACGGTAGCAGAGATGGAGTATTTCTCTAGTATTTTTGCAGATTCCCAGAGAACATTTGCAGTGTGCAGATGGTCTCCCATGGTTACGAGGTAAAGCTGTAAATATTCCTTTAGCTTTAAGGAGGAGTGTCGGGGTTTGGTTGTACATAGTTATGGTTAGATAATTATTTAGAGTGTAAATAATACCTCATCTGCATCCTGCTGAGTGTACATACTGTCTATAAAGGCCAGTCACTGGGAATAGTGGCTTTACATTTTACTAATAAAATAAAGAAACAAATCAAAATGGAATTCTTTAGTGTCTTTTGTTGGTTGTGTTCTTCCTGTTGTGTTCAGCAGAAAAATGTTCCACACGTGCCAGGAATAATGTTTTACTCCTCTGGATCTACTTTGTTACCTGGAACGAGACAAATGAGGTGTTTTTGGCTTTAAATTTCACTCTTAAACGTTTCCGTCTTTATCTGTAATCATCAGCGAACATCCTGTAGTCCTGGATCCTTTAGTCCTGGATCCTGTAGTCAGCAGGAGGATTTTTCAGGTGAAAATGAGCAGAAAGGTGAACTCACGCGATGTGACTGCTGCTTATCGGTGGTGTAACGAGCATCGATCACACACCTGAAGCCGATCACACACACCTGAAGCCGATCACACACACCTGAAGCCGATCACACACACCTGAAGCCGATCACACACACCTGAAGCCGTGGTCGGGCTGTTCAGGTGCAACAAGCTTCACTAGAATCTCCCACATTAACTTTATAAAGGCTCCTTTGATTTTGATCGTTTCAAGCAAATCTGGAGGTCATGAACACAAAAAGATCTGTTTCCAGTGGGATCAAACCCATGACCTTGCTGCGGCGTGAGCAGGTTTTAAAACACAATTAAACACTCAAATCGTGCCTTTGCTGATTTGTAATGATGTTATTCTTCAGAAATGTTCAATAAAAATCACCAATCATCTGGAGATGTTGCGCCAGCGTCCTGTTGCAGCAGTACTCAGCGCGGCCACTAGATGGCAGCCAGACCCAGCTTAAACGGCCCCTTTCACGTTTCCTGCTAAAAGTTTCCCTCCAGACCTTAAAAACGGCTTTAATTTGTATGAGCCGGCAGACTCACACTCGTCCATAAAAGCTTTTAGGGGCGCCGAGCTGATGTGTCAGGTGGGTGTGGCGGCCTCATCAGCCTGACATTTAAGTGCAGCAGAGCTCGGAGTGGAGCAGGATTGGAGGATACGAGGAGATGCAGATGACAAGGCCCCCCGAGAGGATGATTGCGGTGGAGTGACAAGAAGAGAGCAAACAGCAGATGGAGGGAGGAGAAGGTGTCAGGAGGAGAGATGAAAGGCAAAAGAAAGAGAAAGAGCTGAGAGAAATAAAAACTCAACCCAACAATTACAGTTGGGTCTGAATTTAGGGGCTCTTCCATGATCAGGTTCATCGCCTCACTGTCACTGCGGCGGCCGTGTGTGTTCATGATCTGGTTATAATCAGTCACATCCTGGTTTAGTCTTTAACATGATCTGGTTATAATCAGTCACATCCTGGTTTAGTCTTTAACATGATCTGGTTATAATCAGTCACATCCTGGTTTAGTCTTTAACATGATCTGGTTATAATCAGTCACATCCTGGTTTAGTCTTTAACATGATCTGGTTATAATCAGTCACATCCTGGTTTAGTCTTTAACATGATCTGGTTATAATCAGTCACATCCTGGTTTAGTCTTTAAAGGTGCTGGTTGTTGTTATTGTTCCCAACGCGCTGATTCCCTGGAGGGAACTGCTCCCTCTCCACCAGGTGGCAGAAGCCCTGGTGCAGAGGGAAGCTTCACCTTTGACCTCTTCTGCAGAGAAGGTGGCGGCACGACCTGGACCTGGGCCTGGACCAGGACCAGGACCAGGACCAGGACCAGGACCAGGACCAGGACCAGGACCAGGACCAGGACCAGGCCTGTTTTCAGTAAACGCCTGATGGCTAAAGGCTCCATAACTGCTCGTCTACCTGCACCAGTGATCTTTAATTATCCATGTCAACACTTCGGGATCAGCTTTGACAAACAGTTGGTTCATCTTAAGAAGAACACTCCTTCTGCACACACACACACACACACTCCTCCTGCACACACACACACACACACACACACACTCCTCCTGCACACACACACACACACACACACACACACACCACACACACACACACACACTCCTCCCATTCTGACCCTGAACTTATGCGATTAATCCAGGAAAATGTTGCAGGGAAACGCGGACATTTTCTCACAGGTCTCATCTGTCACAAAACGGGAAACAAACACGCTCGGACAAGTGTGGAGATCCCACCACCCATGGCAACAGTAGGCCTCTGCACACACACACACGCACACACAGACACACACACACACACACGCACACACACACGCACACACACAAGCAGAGCCTGTAGCGCTGCAGCACGACCTGCCACTCGGACATTCACCAAATCAGACGGACAAATCTCCAACAGACGGCTCCTGACAAAGAGATTAACGGCGTGACAGTGGAAGCGCGTGCACCGTGCAGCTGGGTGGTTGGACGCCGTGGCGAGGAGACGCGGGGGGGGCATCACACATTTGGGTTCCTCTGTCACGTCGCAGCGTGAAGAATTCAAAGTCAACCTTACTTTAGCAAGTCTGAACTGACTGTCCGAGGGCGAGCGTACGTGCACGTGTGCGTGCGTGTGCGCCCGTCTGTCTCTGTGTGTGCGTGTGTGTGTGAGAGAGATGTGAGCGAAGCATGAAGGAATCACAGGTGTGCAGGTGAAGGAAGAATCAACTGCGCCATTTTATGAATAAACTGATTATTTGCTCACACCTTCAGTCCCACTGATGACGAGATCAAAGCTGTCAGGTGTGTCTCCTCGGGTGTGTCTCCTCGGGTGTGTCGCCTCGGGTGTGTCGCCTCGGGTGTGTCTCCTCGGGTGTGTCGCCTCGGGTGTGTCGCCTCGGGTGTGTCTCCTCGGGTGTGTCTCCTCCTCGGGTGTGTGTCTCCTCGGGTGTGTCTCCTCGGGTGTGTCTCCTCGGGTGTGTCGCCTCGGGTGTGTCGCCTCGGGTGTGTCTCCTCGGGTGTGTCGCCTCGGGTGTGTCGCCTCGGTGTGTCGCCTCGGGTGTGTCTCCTCGGGTGTGTCTCCTCGGGTGTGTCTCCTCGGGTGTGTCGCCTCGGGTGTGTCTCCTCGGGTGTGTCTCCTCGGGTGTGTCTCCTCGGGTGTGTCGCCTCGGGTGTGTCTCCTCGGTGTGTGTCGCCTCGGGTGTGACGCCTCGGGTGTGTCTCTCGGGTGTGTCTCCTCGGGTGTGACGCCTCGGGTGTGTCTCCTCGGGTGTGTCGCCTCGGGTGTGTCTCCTCGGGTGTGACGCCTCGGGTGTGTCTCCTCGGGTGTGTCGCCTCGGGTGTGTCTCCTCGGGTGTGTCTCCTCGGGTGTGTCTCCTCGGGTGTGTCGCCTCGGTGTGTCTCCTCGGGTGTGTCTCCTCGGGTGTGTCGCCTCGGTGTGTCGCCTCGGGTGTGTCGCCTCGGGTGTGACGCCTCGGGTGTGTCTCCTCGGGTGTGTCTCCTCGGGTCTGTCTCCTCGGGTGTGTCTCCTCGGGTGTGTCTCCTCGGGTCTGTCTCCTCGGGTGTGTCTCCTCGGGTGTGTCTCCTCGGGTGTGTCGCCTCGGGTGTGTCGCCTCGGGTGTGTCGCCTCGGGTGTGACGCCTCGGGTGTGACGCCTCGGGTGTGTCTCCTCGGGTGTGACGCCTCGGGTGTGTCGCCTCGGGTGTGTCTCCTCGGGTGTGTCGCCTCGGGTGTGTCTCCTCGGGTGTGTCTCCTCGGGTGTGACGCCTCGGGTGTGTCGCCTCGGTGTGTCTCCTCGGGTGTGTCGCCTCGGGTGTGACGCCTCGGGTGTGTCGCCTCGGGTGTGTCTCCTCGGGTGTGTCTCCTCAGGTGTGTCTCCTCAGGTGTGTCGCCTGTTGGACCCTCGCAGCAAAACCGTAAAGCAGATGAAGAAGGACGTCGCAGCAGGAAATCAGAATCAGAACTTTATTATTAATGTCATAAATATAAATATGTAATAACAACATTTGGTATTTATGTTGTAAATCTAGATATTTCAGAGGAAACTCCCATTAAAATGTTGCTTATGTTAATATTCATACATTTCAGCTTTAAATAAAAAGAAACAGACCTAATTTATGGGGGGTGGGGGGCATTTTCACCAACTTTCTGGATTTAATCAGCGTTTAACAGCACAAAACATTTGGGCAGCAACTTTCCCAGGAGACGTTTGCTGGGACACAGTTTGACATCTGCAGACGACCGTCGTCAAGACGACAGCGACAGCATCACGTAATCAACCACAAATATGCTGGAGTCAAAGGTGCCGCAGCGGATAAGTGAAGCTGCGCCCAAAGTCAATTAATCTTTTTCAGCAGCCCCCCCCCCCTCCACCCTGCTTAAAAGCTTCATTTACCACCTATGGAGAAGAGATAGAAACACCATTAGTGAGATGATGGCAGGACTGGAGAGGGGAGAGGAGGATCTCACAGATGGATGAGCTGAAACACTATCGGCCCCCCATCTCCTCAAAAAGTGTGTCTGCGCACGCAAAAGGCGAGAGCATCTTCTGCATGGGTGAGCTCAATTAGTTTCTATCTTTGATTATCCAAAGGTAGTGGCGAGCAACTTTTAAAAGCGGAAGTGCACCTTAGTGGTGACGGTGGGGGCAACAAAGGCTGGGCTGAGCCCGATTTGGGCTGATGAGAGGGCAGAAGGGCTGATGGAGGCGCGGGCTCACATCGGGGGATACGAAGAGCCATTATTTTCCATATTCAAGCTCCTTTGTGTGTGTGTGTGTGTGTGTGTGTGTGTGTGTGTGTTCTGACCTCTTTCACAGTGAGACCCCCACTTGTGCTCCAGTAGCCAGCCGAGCTCAGTGAAGCAGAGCCTATATGCTCAGTGGCATTTCACACACCCAGCCGCGTGCATGTAAACACACAAGGATACCATTTATCCAGCTGGGGTCCCATGGCACACACACACACACACACACACACACACACACACACACACACACACACACACACACACACACACAGACGGGCACAAACACAAACACAAATAAGGACGTTTGGTTGAATACTCAAGACCCAGATAATCAAACTCAATGCAAATCAGCCAGATCCTTTCTCTCCACAAATGTCCGCCGCCCCCCTGTGGGAGCTAATGAAACCCGCTCTACGTATAGATCACTGCGTATCGCGGCTTTATTATGTGACATTTCAGGTGAAGCCACCTGAGCGGATCAGCTGTCAGCCGTGTTTGCTCCTCTGGCTGCGAAGCCTCGTGTCCAGGTAGCAGGACTTTAGTTGGCCTAATGAAGTCGCTGCTAATGAAGGTTCGAGAAAAAGAGACACATCCTAAAGAGACAGGAAGGGGTGACCACGGGCGGGGGGACGCGTCCTCATCTCCTTAATTACACGCAGCTTCAAGCGTCAACCCCAAGGACGAAGGTGTGTTGGCGCAGCTCTTCAGGGGACAATCAGGAGGACTCCCAGCATCTCCTCCTGTGAGTCCCTCTAAAGCTAACGCCTGTGAGCTAGCATGTGTGTTTGCACTGGGCCAGTGTGTAAACAAAAGCTTGGTCCCAGTTAGCCAGGTCCCAGTTGGACCCCGGCCTATCTGGCGTGGGCTCTCCGGTGCTGGTGTGTGTGTGTGTGGGCTGCAGTGATACACGTGGGCATATGTGTGTTGTGATCGTGGCAGCCGGGGGACAGCGCGCTGCTGCTGACACTGGGCCGTCCGCCTGGTGTGGCCCTTTCTGCACCAGTAGAGCTGGCACTGCCTCCTGCCTCCTGCCTCCTGCCTCCTGCCTCCTGCCTCCTGCCTCCTGCCTCCTGCCTCCTGCCTCCTGCCTCCTGCCTCTGCTCTCAGCAGCTGGGCGCTACCAGGAGAGGCCCTGCAGAGAGAGGACGCAGGTCAGCCGTGACGGGGGGGCACAGACGTGTTTAGAGCGCACAGACGTGCAGAGGAAGAGGAACGGTGGTTCAGCACAACATGCTCGTTTCCCCTGGAATGCAGGTAACAGCGATGTGAAGGGGCGGGGCTTCTTCCTGGGGGGCGCTGCAGCAGAATCCAGCCAATCACCAAACTATCAAAACTTGAGCCGTTGATGTAATAAGTGATGGAACCACTGGTTAATGTTCCGCTGCATCACTTCCAGACCCAAACTTTCACCCGCCGGTAACTTAAACTCAGCGCCACAGATCCTCCCTCCCGTGGTTGGTGGAACCTTCTTGGAACCTTCATCTCTCAGCTCTTCTTTATAGATCTGCTGCAATCAAAACTCTAGGTGCTTCCCAGAACCCCAGGGCCGGACCCCCAACAACCACGGTGGCAACAGGAGGAAACCTGGAGCAGGACCAGGCTCATGTGGTGCACGGACGTTTGTCACGTCACAGACACGCCGCCAACGTTCACACCTGGATTCGTTGGGAGGTGAACCTGGAGTGAGACCAGACCGTTGGTCCGTTTCCACCTCCTGCCCCCCAGGCTGCAGGAGGGAGTTTTGGAGTGCACTTGCTCAAGGGCACCTTGATGTGTGGCTGCAGGGGCCCAGAATGGAAACAACAACCTTTGTAGGGCAACAACAATCTCTCTCCGTTGCCTGGTGACGGCTGGGATGGACTCCAGCACCTCCTGTGTCCTGGATTCGGAATAATTCTGACATTCATCCGCAGAAGCAAAGCGCGCACGTCTCTTCTCGTGTTCGATTCAAGGTTCCATTTTAGGAGGAAACACGAGGAGAGGAAACAAGGAGCCAGAGAAGACCCAATGTTTTTCTTGGTGTATGACAAATGTGCCATCAGAAGCAGATCCGTGTAACGCTGCTGGCTGGAAGGATAACAGCTGCTCGCTCACACGTGCACCGGCGCGTCCCTGTCAGCCTGCAGCCGGGAGGCTGGCGTGGGCGTCCCGGAGCAGCGCGGCGCTGAAGGCAGCGCCGGAGTCAGCGCCGAGGTCACTACATCAGGAAGAGCAAAGGCCTCGTCGGCTCTGTCCCGCTGAGCAGCCCACCCAGCCGCGCCTTCGCCACCGCCCCCCCACTCGCCCCCCCACTCGCCCCCCCACTCTCCCGCCCGCCACCGCCACTTTCTCCGTGGGCCGTGGGTCTCCGGCTGGGCCGGGCGGGCACAGCTGTGCCGGGAGTCCTGCTGTCACAGGCGGTCAGGGCGACAGCCACTCACACTTCATAATGTCCCTCTCACAGGTCACCGAGCGACAAGCCGGGTCAGCTCGCTCCAGCGGGCCGCCCCAGGGGGGCAGAGCCCGCCCCCGCCCCCCCCCCACGCCACCGCCACTCCGCGTCTCTCCCTCTACTGCCCAGGAACACTGAGAGGCAGGTGGAGGAGGCACCACTGGTGCAGATGTTGAGGAGAGGAACTGCTGCTCCAGAGGAACAACTGGAATGTTGGGAACGCCGTTCCCCAGCATCATTGAACAGGAGCAACATTTAATCCTTGAAGAGGTTCTGCTTCCGAACCCTGACAATAACCTTTCAGGAGGGTGGTGACAGTGTGGACGTGCTAATGACCTCAGCAGAGCGCCATATGCTCGCCGCCGTGCGCCCAACTGTCATTAATGTGCATTATCTCAATGTCACGTTTAATCTAGGAGCGATCCAAGACCGCGGACAGAACGTTCCCAATAATGGGCTCCCTCCGACACGGACTCTCCCTCTAATTGGTTTGCCATTTTCACCTCATGCAGCGTTCAGGTCGTCGCCATCAGATCCGTCAGACACGTGACGGAACATCCCTGGTAACACGGGAATGTCGGGGCTGTGTTGTCACGACACGCGGAATCTGTGGCCCGCCAGAGTTTTCTCCTCCGTTCTGCACCGGCACACGATAACCAAAGCGTGCACATTTGGGGCAACGTGCACTAATTGGATCGAATGCTTGCAGTTGGCTTCAGCTGCGGCGGCGCCTGATTCCCGCCACTCAGACAGTCACACCCGGAGCGCTTAATCCACCGAAGGTGCGCACACACCCACTGAACAATGTGTAGCAATTAATCTCGCTCCCCCTCCCACATCTGGCGCTCCGGCGTGACCCTGCTGGGCCGCGGCGCCCACCCTCGGCGAGCTTCCACAATTTCACACGTGAGGGTCTCCGATGGAACGCGACAGGAACGCGTGGCCTTGCTAAATTGCATTAAAGAGTCTGGAACAATAGGTTTGTGCAACGCTCCGAAGGAAAATAAGCGACAAAAGCGCTCCGATGCTCCGAAAGTGAGCCAGAAAATTCCTCCAATGACAGAGGAGCAGCAAACACATCATGGAAACATCGTGGAACATGTGACAAAAGAAGATGATGCAATTATTGAAACTTCCCTGACAACTTCCTGGTTCCCCCCTGACCCCGACCCCGACCCTAACCCTGACCCTGACCCTGACCCTAACCCTGACCTTAACCCCGACCCTGACCCTAACCCTAACCCTGACCCCGACCTTAACCCTGACCCTAACCCTAACCCTAACCCTAACCCTGACCCTGACCTTAACCCTAACCCTGACCCTGACCCAGACCCTGACCCCTGTGACCTCTGAAGCTAAAGCGACTGACCAGGTTTGGAGACCTGTCATGGTTCCAGTTCAGCATTTACCTGATGTTGAACTGAAGGTGGGTCTGGAGCTGGGTAACCCCCCCCCCTCTCTCCCTCCCTCTCTCCCCCCCCTCCCTCCCCCTCTCTCCCTTCCTTCCTTCCTTCCTTCCCCCCTCCCTCCCCCTCTCCTCCCTCTCTCCCCCCTCCCTTTCTCCCTCCCCCCCCCTTCTCTCCTTCCTCCTCCCCCTCCCCCTCCCCCCTCCCTCTCTCCTCTCCCTCCCCGCCCCCCCCCCCCCCCCAGTCACCCAGCTTTAGGGCTCTGGAGATATTTCAAACATATCTGGGAAATCAATCTTACAGGGAAGTGAAGGGAAACCTGGAATGTCATTGAGCAATGAGCATGAGTCCTGTCAGAGGTGGAGCCCAGAGCTGAGCCGGGGGGGCCGCTCCGATCTGCTGGTGTCCCAGTGAGGAGCCTCGTCAGCTGGACCTCCTGGCACAGAGATACAGATGTATAGTTATCTGAGACTTTTCAGTTGGCATTAGAGGTCATTCAGAGGTCATTCAGAGGTCATTCAGAGGTCATTCAGAGCAACACAGGTCAAACGTGTTCGTTACTAAGGAACATCTCTCATATCTCACCTTCACACTGACAAAACAGGCGACCTTCATCTCCGAATAAGCTCAGTCATCCACAAAACTGGCAACGAGTCACTGTCAGAAGAGAAAGGCCACCAGGGTCAAAGGTCAACAGCGCTAAGCACTGTTATTTTCCACACGGGTTTCTGGCAGATTTATCGTCACCTGAAGAGGCTCAAAAATAAAACGGTAACTGTCAAGTTTGATGGGAGAGACGAGGCTTTAAATAACACGTTTATTACACGGCAACGCTGGGAAAAGGTCCTAATTGGTCAGTTGTGGCCAATGTTAATGATTTAATCCCATCATTTGGTGATCCTCATTTTGCTACTATTGGAACTTTAGGTCTCTAAATAGACTCTAAACCCGTGATGGAAAAGATCTGCAGCGCTTCCAACTACACACATTGATGGAGGACTTCCAAAGGTCGACTGATGGAAGCTTCAAGGTCAACTAAAACATCTCTTTGGTTACTTTATCAGAAGAATTTGGCATTTGTCTGATATCCGAAGCCAGTCCTGCGCAGGGTGCAGAGTTGTGGAAGCAGGCGGGCAGTTCCAAGGAAATGGGAAAGATGATGGCGGGGAGCAGGGCGGCTCCCCTCCCCTCCCCCCCCCCCCCCACAGACCAGTGAAGGGAAGCAGACGTTGATGGAACAAGATGTCGCCACGATGGCTCATTACACACGAGCATGGGACACGATCCGGCCTGCTCGGACCCCCACTCCTCTCGTGGAGGAACCAAGAAGAGGATTATACCTCGCAGGCCTGTTGTCCTCACGTTACAGCGAATCACCTCGGTGGCTCTAATTGGCCTCTTAAATCCATCTACACATTTGCTTCCATCTCTAGTTTAATTGAATTAGGCTGTTATGAGCCTCCGCTCAGAGGCGTGAACTGGCACAAATCAGGTGAATCCGGTTAGGACTGTTTACACATTTCCGGCACAAGGAGCTGATCCCGCCGCTCATTACGGCCCGTGCCGAGATCGGAGCCACGGCATAAACGTTGCCACATCAGCGGCTCGAGGCGAAGGGATCCAAAAAGCGACACTAATCCCCAGATCCCAAGAGTGGGAGTTTAATAGGAAAGCTCAGCCATTACGCGCGTTAAAGCGCGCTCATTACGCGGGAACTTGGCCCAGCGCGTCCGTATCACTGCGCACAGTTTCGGAGACGAGCTCATCGGAACTTAAGGGAGCATAAAGCAGAAATGGGAATCCAGACCGGAAGTTTGGGGTGCGGATCCTCAAAGAATGCGTCTGCAGGCGAGTGGTCGTGAGCCGGATTAGTGCTCCGCCAGCGCTCGGCAGCTCCGGAGTCACAGACAAGACGGTGGTGAGCAAATTGATGTGACGAGACTGCGGAGAGTCCGACCCACGTCTGTTTACTGTGGGATGCACGTGCGCAAGTTTCTCTTAAAGCTCGCTGACACACTTTAATAGTGGTTTTACTCTGCAGATCGACGGCTCGACAGGATTTAATTACAAAGGAAAACCGCCGTCAAACCATGGATGCACGCAAACAATCCGCCCCAAAGCGTCTTCCTGAGAGCAGAATTCCAGGATTCTGGAGCCTGTGTGACCAGAACCTGGAGTTTTCCACACACAGAGGCAGGGAGCCGCCCGCCGGGACCCCCCAGGTGTGCGTTTGGACCAGTGAGCGGAACTAAAACCTGGCCCGCCAACCCAGCGCAGCCTGGCTCCGCTGAGACGCGCAGAAGTGACAACAACCAAATTAGCCGTGCACACACTGGGTCGGCTCTGGTCCTGGTCGGCCGGTCCTGGGTCGGCCGGTCCTGGGTCGGCTCCGGTCCTGGGTCGGCCGGTCCTGGGTCGGCTCTGGTCCTGGGTCGGCTCTGGTCCTGGGTCGGCTCTGGTCCAGTGGCTCCACCGATGGAGTCGGATCGACACTGTGAAATTGGACCGAGGTGTGAAAGTGGAAAAATCAGGTACCCATCAGGCTGGAACACAGCCCCCCTCCCCCTCTCTCCCTCTCTCTCCCTCCCCCCCTCTCCCTCCCTCTCTCCCCCACTCTCTCCCTCTCTCCCTCCCCCCCACTCTCTCACTCTCTCCCCCCCTCTCTCCCCCCCTCTCTCTCCCTCCTCTCTCCCCCCCACTCTCTCCCTCTCTCCCCCCCTCTCCCCCCCTCTCTCTCTCCCCCCTCTCTCCCCCCTCTCTCTCCCCCCCTCTCTCCCTCTCTCCCCCCTCTCTCTCCCCTCTCTCCCCTCTCTCTCTCTCTCCCTTTCTCTCCCTCTCTCTCCCCCCCCTCTCTCCCTCTCTCCCTCCCCCCCTCCCTCCCCCTCTCTCCCCCACTCTCTCCCTCTCTCCCCCTCACTCTCTCCCTCTCTCTCCCCCCCTCTCTCTCCCCCCTCTCTCTCCCCCCTCTCTCTCCCCCCCTCTCTCCCTCTCTCCCTCCCCCTCTCTCCCCCCCCTCCCCCTCTCTCCCCCCTCTCTCCCTCCCCCCCTCTCCCCCCCTCTCTCTCCCTCCCCCCCTCTCTCCCCCCCTTCTCTCCCTCTCTCCCTCCCCCCCTCTCCCCCCCTCTCTCCCCTCCCCCTCTCTCCCTCTCTCTCCCCCCTCTCTCTCCCTTTCTCTCCCTCTCTCTCCCCCCTCTCTCCCTCCCCCTCTCTCTCCCCCCTCTCCCCCCCCTCTCTCCCCCTCTCCCTCTCTCCCTCCCCCCCTCTCTCTCCCCCCCTCTCTCTCCCTCTCTCCCCCCTCTCTCTCTCCCCCCTCTCTCCCCCCCTCTCCCCCCCTCTCTCTCTCTCCTCTCTCCTCTCTCCCCCCTCTCTCCGCCCTCCTCTTCTCCCCCCCCTCTCTCCCCCCTCTCTCTCCCTCTCTCCCTCTCTCTCCCTCCCCCCCTCTCTCCCCCCTCTCTCTCCCCCCCTCTCCTCCCCCCTCTCTCTCTCCCTTTCTCTCCCTCTCTCCCTCTCTCTCCCCCTCTCCCCCCCTCTCCCTCCCTCTCTCCCCCCTCTCTCTCCCCTCTCTCTCCCCCCCCTCCCCCCTCTCTCCCCTCTCTCTCCCCCCTCTCTCTCCCTTTCTCTCCCTCTCTCCCCCCACTCTCTCCCTCTCTCCCCCCCTCTCCCCCCCTCTCTCCCCCCTCTCTCCCCCACTCTCTCTCTACTGACTAATGATCCATCTCTCTCTTGAGGTTCCGGCAGAACTTTTGATAGAAATGACTCAAAGTGAATGAAGCCAAACATCAGCCATTTTCTAACTTTGTGTGAGGGTTTTGACTCTTTGTCTCTAGACAACAAGCACATTTCTGACCGATAACATGCTGCTGCCCCCCTGCTGGCTGCTGTATCAGCAAAGACCTGACTGCAGCTACCACATCACAGTACACACACACACACACACGCACACACACACACACACACACACACACACCACACTCACCAGCCAAATAAAGTGTTGCCCAACAGCAACGGGCCTCACCTGTGCTAGCGTCTCCTGCAGTTACCTGGACCTTTTTGGGGTCTTCTCCGTCCTGGTGTCGTCCATAAAATCCAGCACCCATGAAAACGCACACAGCAGCTGAGCGACACGAGCGCTGGCATCACACAGGCCTATATACTCAGCCTGTGTGAGGTACACTGATTACTGATATTACACACACACATACCTTCACTGCAGGGTGTGTGTAAACTCACCATGCAGAAGCAGGTCGCTGCATTAAACACAAGCATATGCTAGCAAGGAGTCTTGCTATGATCTTGCACACAGCACTCCACTACACTGGGCTTCTGCACGCTACGCTGACGCTACGCTGACGCTACATTCCACTGCGTTTCCTGGCGCAGGGCAGGCTAATGCTAACTGATGCACTTCCTGCATTGCAGCAAGCACACGGGCCTTGTTAGCAGGATGCTAGGCTAAAGGAAATCAAGGCCTCCTGCAGTCATTGGTGTGAGAGCCCATTTTCACAGTTCACACCCGACCTGCTAATGGCTGATCATTTATTCACGCTCTCTGTTGATTGTGCAGGCGGGGGTTGGCCAGTCGTACAGTTTCCTAACGTAGCGTACGCTCGGGCGGTAATCTGCCGGAGCAATAAGCATGCTAATGTTGCAGTGGCCATGAAATCAGAGGCCTGGTAACACAATGAAGCAGGTTCATGGGTTAAACTATAGGTTTGGAAATGGACACGGCAGTTTGATGTGGTGTGGTTGATTTGTCCACTCAAGGTTTCGGTGGATCGAGTGCTGAACTGTTGCCGCTTCATTTGTGGGTTAATATGTTGTAGGCACGGTTCTATCAGACAGACCTGACTGATCTGCTCGTAGGGGCAGGTGCCAGGACACCGTGAGAGCAAGGCAGAGGTGCCCTTGAGCAAGGTGCTGAACCCCCAAATGCTCTCATACGTAGGGCCCTGCAATGAGCTAGCAACTCCTGCGTCCCCTGCCTCTGCCCATATGTAGCTGGGATAGACTCGTGACCCTGAAAGGGACATAGCGGTGAAGATAAAAGGTCCATTTTCTCAACATCACGTCTTCCATGTCTGGTTCAAAGGACATTGATGAACTCAGATAATGTTAGAACAATAGAGATGAAGCTAAACGGAGCTTCGGCTCCTGGCTTTTTCAGACAGATTCATCCTCACAGATCTGTGATTCAGTGTGGTCGCACCACAGTTTCCATCGATTTTATTCTATTTATGTTTCTATAAGCTATGAAATCTGCAAATGGTTTCAAAGGCCGACCGAGTTTTGGTGCACAAACATCCTTTTTGCTTCCCCGTCCATCTGGACATCCCGACTCCCAGAAAAGTCCAGTTCTGCCAAACATGACAAACTTCCTCAGCTAAATTGGATGATAGCATGAGAAGGAGCGCGCGGACCAAAGCCTTCTGCAGGCTAAAAGGCCAGCGATAGAGTTGGTGCCAAGGAAGCATAATTAATGCCCCTAATTGGGCCTCTCCCCCCCACAGAGGCGACTGATCGCCCGCTCATCGCCCGCCGTGGCTCCAGGGCCGCTGCCATGCGCTCTTAATAAAGACAGTCCTGTTCTTGTCTGACTTCATAAATGTGCTGGTCTTAATGGCAAAGATCTGGCTCCAGGTTTTCCACAAACGCGCCGTTTTGTCTGAGCCATCCACGCCTGCCTCAGGCAGCACCAGGTCCAAACAAGCTGCCCCCTAACAAGTGGCCCTGTTGATGGAGCCTTTGTCCACTACACGATGGATTTAACCTCCTGAACCTGCTCGCTCCCCCCTGAGGTCTTACTTACAAGTGTTCTCTGCCTCCCCGTGACCCACATGGCTGGGTGACATCAGCGGGCAGCGAGCTGTAAATCCGCTGCTCTTGCAGGACCCTGCCTCAGTTAATCAGGTGTGATGCACAGGCCGGTGCAAATGATGCTGGGGTTGTTTGGGTTCCTAGGGGCTGTTTCATTGATGGGGTATGATTAGACTCAACACGTTGGGCTGGTTTCACATCTCTACTAATTGTAGTATCAAATTATTAAATTAATGAATAGATGATAAGTACACTAACCTCGTTTTTACGCCAAAACAGTGGCATAAAGTTTGTCTGCGGCAGATGCCGCTGCCTGTTTTTAGGACACTTGACCAGCAGGGGGCAGTAGCGCACCGCTCGCAGCGCGTCGCGCACGACTGAACTCACCAGGAGAAACTTAGATTTCTAAAGATATCAAATGTTTTTTATTGTCTTCTCTATTTCCCACAGCAAACAATAACGCAAAGTTTGCTTCCACTTTATAGCCCACTTGGAATTTGATCCAATGAACAACACGGACTGATGGAAATTATTTCATGTTGGAATTGTTAAAGGTTTTTAAATTAACTTTTTAGATTTAAATGAACTTTATTTCTACCTCTAATTTGTCATCATTAGAGGGTCTGTGTCAAAAATGACAAAGGAAAAGACGACAGAGGGGAAACATGGTGTTTAAAGCAGATGTAGCCATAGTAACGGGATGTGGTGGCAGCTTAGCGCCCAACTCTGAGGGAGACTGACACACTTTCTCTCTGGGTCTTCACCCTCAGGCAGAGAACTAATTAAGAAGAGACTTTGGTTTTATTTACTGTCAGCCCCCGGCACCCGTGCACACGCGCCTGTATGTGTGTGTGTGTGAGTGTGTGTGTGAGTGTGTGTGTGTGTGTGTGTGAGGGAGCTAGGGGGATTTTGAGATTCTGTCTGTGTATGTGAAAGACTGGTTGTGGCCTCGGTCTCAGCTGAAGCGCCATCTTCTCTTCTGTCCACAGTGATGCAGCGAAGTACCTGGTTCCTTGGTTCCAGCCGTCGGGAGATGAAAACACAATACTTGGGATAACGCAGACGTCCACGTGCACCCGAAGGACAGCAGAGCAGCGTCTGTCATTCACCAGCAGGAATAAACGGAATATCTGGAGAAGCCTCCACTAAATGAACGACACACTGTTGTACCAGGAGGAATAAACGGGAATATCTGGAGAAGCCTCCACTAAATGAACGACACACTGTTGTACCAGGAGGAATAAACGGGAATATCTGGAGAAGCTCCACTAAATGACGACACAACTGTTGAACCAGAGGAATAAACGGGAATATCTGGAGAAGCCTCCACTAAATGAGCGACACACTCTTGAACCAGCAGGAATAAACGGGAATATTTGGAGAAGCCTCCACTAAATGAGCGACACACTCTCTGAACCAGCAGGAATAAACGGGAATATCTGAAGAAGCCTCCACTAAATGCGCGACAACACTCTTGAACCAGCAGGAATAAACGGGAATATCTGAAGAAGCCTCCACTAAATGAACGACACACAGTTGTACCAGGAGGAATAAACGGAATATCTGGAGAAGCCTCCACTAAATGAGCGACACACTCTTGAACCAGCAGGAATAACGGGAATATCTGGAGAAGCCTCCACTAAATGAGCGACACACTGTTGTACCAGCATGAATAAACGGGAATATCTGAAGAAGCCTCCACTAAATGAGCACACACTGTTGTACCAGCAGGAATCAACGGAATATCTGAAGAATCCTCCACTAAATGCGCGACACACTCTTGAACCCGCAGGAATAAACGGGAATATCTGAAGAAGCCTCCACTAAATGAGCGCACACTGTTGTAACCATCAGGAATAAACTGGAATATCTGAAGAAGCCTCCACTAAATGCGGCACACACTCTTGAACCAGCAGGAATAAACGGAATATCTGAAGAGCCTCCACTAAATGCGCGACACCCTCTTGAACCAGCAGGAATAAACGGGAATATCTGAAGAAGCCTCCACTAAATGAACGACACACAGTTGTACCAGGAGGAATAAACGGGAATATCTGGAGAAGCCTCCACTAAATGAGCACCACACTCTTGAACCAGCAGGAATAAACGGGAATATCTGGAGAAGCCTCCACTAATGACGACACACACTCTTGATTGTACCAGCAGGAATAAACGGGAATATCTGGAGAAGCCTCCACTAAATGAGCGACACACTCTTGAACCAGCAGGAATAAATGGGAATATCTGGAGAAGCCTCCACTAAATGCGCACACACTGTTGTACCAGCAGGAATAAACGGGAATATCTGAGAAGCCTCCACTAAATGAGCGACACACTGTTGTACCAGCAGGAATAAACGGGAATATCTGGAGAAGCCTCCACTAAATGAGCGACACACTGTTGTACCAGCAGGAATAAACGGGAATATCTGGAGAAGCCTCCACTAAATGAGCGACACACTGTTGTACCAGCAGGAATAAACGGGAATATCTGAAGAAGCCTCCACTAAATGCGCGACACACTCTTGAACCAGCAGGAATAAACGGGAATATCTGAAGAAGCCTCCACTAAATGAGTGACACACTGTTGTACCAGGAGGAATAAACGGGAATATCTGGAGAAGCCTCCACTAAATGAGTGACACACTGTTGTACCAGCAGGAATAAATGGGAATATCTGAAGAAGCCTCCACTAAATGAGCGACACACTGTTGTACCAGCAGGAATAAACGGGAATATCTGGAGAAGCCTCCACTAAATGAGCGACACACTCTCTTGAACCAGCAGGAATAAACGGGAATATCTGGAGAAGCCTCCACTAAATGCGCAACACACTGTTGTACCAGCAGGAAAAAACGGGAATATCTGGAGAAGCCTCCACTAAATGAGCGACACACTGTTGTACCAGCAGGAATAAACAGGAATATCTGGAGAAGCCTCCACTAAATGAGCGACACACTCTTGAACCAGCAGGAATAAACGGGAATATCTGAAGAAGCCTCCACTAAATGAGCGACACACTCTTGAACCAGCAGGAATAACGGGAATATCTGGAGAAGCCTCCACTAAATGAGCGACACACTCTTGAACCAGCAGGAATAAACGGGAATATCTGGAGAAGCCTCCACTAATGAACGACACACTCCTCTTGAACCAGCAGGAATAAACGGGAATATCTGGAGAAGCCTCCACTAAATGCGCGACACACTCTTGAACCAGCAGGAATAAACGGGAATATCTGAAGAAGCCTCCACTAAATGAGCGACATACTCTTGAACCAGCAGGAATAAACGGGAATATCTGGAGAAGCCTCCACTAAATGAGTGACACACTCTTGAACCAGCAGGAATAAACGGGAATATCTGAAGAAGCCTCCACTAAATGAGCGACACACTCTTGAACCAGCAGAATAACGGGAATATCTGGAGAAGCCTCCACTAAATGCACAACACACTGTTGTACCAGCAGGAATAAACGGGAATATCTGAAGAAGCCTCCACTAAATGAGCGACACACTGTGTGACCAGCAGGAATAAACGGGAATATCTGAAGAAGCCTCCACTAAATGAGCGACACACTCTTGAACCAGCAGGAATAAACGGGAATATCTGGAGAAGCCTCCACTAAATGAGTGACACACTGTTGTACCAGCAGGAATAAACGGGAATATCTGAAGAAGCCTCCACTAAATGAGCGACACACCTGTTGTACCAGCAGGAATAAACGGGAATATCTGAAGAAGCCTCCACTAAATGAGCGACACACTCTTGAACCAGCAGGAATAAACGGGAATATCTGGAGAAGCCTCCACTAAATGCGCAACACACAGTTGTACCAGGAGGAATAAACGGAATATCTGGAGAAGCCTCCACTAAATGAGCGACACACTGTTGTACCAGCAGGAATAAACGGGAATATCTGGAGAAGCCTCCACTAACCAGCCAACATTCAATAATTCAACAAGATCTGTTCCTCTTTGTCTGCCTCACTTCATTTATCATTCATCGTTTTACTAATTAGGGAAAACGACTTGTTGGGTCGAGTCTGACATGTTTCTGAGTCAGAACAAGTCCGAAGTGCTTCATCCTCATGGCTTCATATATTTTTATTACACCTTTATCAGGGTGCTTACAAATGTAAACTTCACTTTAAGATGCTTTTTGTAGTGTTCATCAGCGGCCAGATCAGACAGGAGACGCACACGGGTCAGAACCAGGACACTGAGGGGTCGGAACCAGGACACTGACGGGTCGGAACCAGGACACTGAGGAGTCGGAACCAGGACACTGAGGAGTCAGAACCAGGACACTGAGGAGTCAGAACCAGGACACTGCCTGGTTGGCCGTCATTTTCAGGAGTGCTTCTTGATTTGAAGTTATCGGTTAAATAGGAGTGTTCGACTGTCATTGTGAGTGTTTATATGGACACACACACACACACACACACACACACACACACACACACACACACACACACCACACACACACACACACACACAGAAACAGACACACCCCACACACAGAGACACACACACACACACACACTGGACTGTTTAAAAGCCTTCTTCACCCCTTCATATAAAGAAAATGCAATTCTAAAAACAATTATACATCAACTGGTCCATACAAATGTGGTCCCTTATAGCCACTGAGCATCAACGCCCCCGTGTGTGACTGGATGCTGACAGTGGACGCCCCCCCCCCCCCAGCTGATCCAAACAGCCCCTCAGGGGGACTCTCTTTACGGGGTTCCACTGCGGCTCCATTTGCTGCTGCAGAGGTGACGCAGTGACGGGGGCGCCCCCCCCCCCCAACACTCAGCGAGGCCCCGGTGAGCACCAGGACACGCCAGTCAATAACCTGCGGGCAGCCACTCTCTCTCTCTCACACACACACACACACACACATCATTGACAGCCTGTAAATGTTAAGAGGAACATCGAGATGAGGGGAAGAAAGGACGTGATGAGCGGGTGGATGGAGGAGGAGAGCGCTCCAGGACTGGGAGAACTCCTATTATGGGCTGTTGCGTCTGACAGCGACAACCCTGTTGCTGCTGGAGGGACTTGATGACCCAAGTGACCCGGAAAGCAAGGCGGGGTCTGCACAGCTGTGGTCACCGTGGTGATCCCACACCGTGCAATTAGTGCACGTAATCAGAGGTGCCTGCTTGGTGTGAGTGTGTGTGAGTGTGTGTGAGTGTGTGTGAGTGTGTGTGTGTGTGTGTGTGTGTGTGTGTGTGGTGTGCGTGTGTGTGTGTGTGTGTGTGTGTGTGTGTGTGCAGGGGTTTGTATGCTTATTTCAACCAAACAGTGAGTTACAATCCGACAACAGAGAGCTCTGGGTAATTTCCCATCATGCCTCATCAGGAACAGCGGGGGGCCGAGAGCCTCGCCACATCAGCTCACCCTCGGACCTGGGTAGAAAATTACCGTGATTAAACAGCGATGTGAGAGAGAAAGAGGGGGCCCCGAAGAGGGGGAGGGGGGCAGCGGACACGTGTGATGGGAGGAACGGCAGGAAGAGAAAGCTGCCGCAGAACGACAGAAAACAGCAGCATCAGGAGGCCACACGGATCCTGAGACAAACCTGCCACACAGTTCTGTGGGGGGGGGGGACAAAGGGGGGGGGGGGGGGACAAAGGGGGGGACAAAGAGAGGGGTGAGGGGACAAAGGGGGGGGTGAGGGGACAAAGGGGAGGGGCAACGAGAGGAGGGTGAGGGGACAAAGAGTGTAACCAGTCTTCTTGTCTCCTTCCCAACCTCCTCAGCAGCTGTGATTGTGTTGGATTGAACAGTGACTCTGGATCGATGTGGTCAATGTGGGAGCAGGCAGACAGGTGTGAGCAGGCAGACAGGTGGGAGCAGGCAGACAGGTGAGAGCAGGCAGACAGGTGTGAGCAGGCAGACAGGTGAGAGCAGGCAGACAGGTGGGACACCGGTGCCATTACACCCAAAATGGAGTTTGTTTAGTCATCTGTTGCTTTTCTCTCTCACGCACACACACACACCATGCACTCACCACACATACTTACACACACACACAACTCACACACGCACTAACACACTCACTCACACACACACACTCACACAACCCACTAACCACACACCCACACTCCACACCACACACTCACACACTCACTCACACTCACTCACACTCTCACACACCTCACACACACACCCCCACCCACTCACTCACTCACACTCACCCACACACTCACACTCCCACTCCCTCACAACACCCACCACACTCACTCACGTCACACTCACCCACAACCCCCACACCCCTCCCCACACCTCACACACACTCCCACACCCACACCACTCACTCACTCCCACTCTCCACACACACTCCCACACACACCAACCACTATGCCACACCCCCTCACCACTCACACTCAACACACACACTCACACACACATTGACAGATGAAAGATCAGCACTGAACAATGTTGCTGAATGTCCCGTTAGATTAAAGAAACAATTCCCACGTCACCGGGATCGTTGTTCTCCGGGGGCTCTTTCAGGACTTCCATCCTTGGAAATCCTTCTTTCTACATGGAGTTTCTGCTCCTGTTCTCCCCACTCAGTCCCTGGACCCGAGAGCCTGGAGGCACTGGGAGCTGAGGGGAAGGAGACTGGGAAGCACCAATACTTCAATATAGAGAAAACACGGAAAGAACAGGGAGAAAACTGGGGAGGACAGACGGACGTATGCAGGACAGGGCCCCATCACATGTCCTGTATCTTTGAAGACACACACACACACACACACACACACACACACACACACTCCTCATGTAAAGTCCCACACAGATGCGCTCATGGCGAGGAGGAGAGAGCGACTTTGCATGGATGACCCAGTTGGGCTTGTGCCAGTTCTGGAAGTGCCTGGAGCCAAAGTGTAGACCTGGAAATGCACACACACACATCCACACACACACACCACACACACAGTCACACACACTCACACACTCACACACACACACACACACACACTCACTCACACACACATACACACACACACACCCACACACACATACACACACACTCAAACACACAACACACACATCCACTCACACCACCACACACCACACACTCACACCACACACCCACCATACACACTCACACACACATACACACTCACACCACCATCTGCTGCCTTTAATAACTGAAACGAGGCTGTTTGGTTCCGTCAGCAACAACAGCAACGATGTCTGAGAGCAGGTTTGGATGGAAACAGGAAACGAGAGATCTGACCACGGCTCAGGAAGATGAAACCTCCCCCTCCCTCTCTCCTCTCTCCTCCTCTCCTCCCTCCTCTCTCCCTTCCCCCCTCCCCCTCTCTCCTCTCCCCCTGTCTCTCTCCTCTCCTTCTCTCTCCTCTCCCCCCTCTCTCCTCTCTCCCTCCCTCTCCCCCTCTCCCCCTCCCTCCCTTCTCTCCTCCTCTCCCTCCCTCCTCCCTCTCCCCCTCCCTCCCTCTCCCCCCCTCCTCCTCTCCCTCCCTCCTCTCATCCTCCTCTCCCCCCTCTCTCCTCCCCCCTCCCTCT
The DNA here is from genome assembly GCF_003711565.1 of Takifugu flavidus. Taxonomy (NCBI): domain Eukaryota; kingdom Metazoa; phylum Chordata; class Actinopteri; order Tetraodontiformes; family Tetraodontidae; genus Takifugu; species Takifugu flavidus. The sequence continues at coordinate 19,173,391 of NC_079521.1, read as the reverse complement.
CTCCCTCCCTCTCCTCCCTCTCATCCTCTCCCTCCCTCCCTCCTCTCCTCCTCCCTCCCTCCCTCCCTCTCTCCCCCCTCTCTCTTCCTCTCTCCCTCCCTCCTCTCCCTCCCTCGGTCCTCTCTCCTCCTCTCCCCCTCCCTCCCCCTCCCCCCTCCCTCTCCCTCTCCCCCTCCTCTCTTTCCTCTCTCCCTCCCTTCCCTGCTCTCCTCTCCCTCCCCTCTCTCCCTCCTCTCCTCCCTCCCTCCTCCCTCTCCCCCTCCCTCTCTCCCCCTCTCTTTCCTTTTCCTCTCTTTCTCCCCTGCTGCGTACAGGAGTCCGTCTGACTTTTGATCCTGACATCTGCGTCTTGCAGGAATGTCTGTGCTCCCTCTGCCCTCTGATGTTGCTCCAGGAACTAATGGAATGTGAAAGAGACAGACGGGCTTCTCGTCTGAAAAATGCTGCCCTCTCTCCACACACCCGCGCATGCATGTAGTGGTGTGGTGTGTGTGTGTGTGTGGTGTGTGTGTGTGTGTGTGTGTCTGTGTGTGTGTGTCTGCTTCGATTTGACCCTCTTCCTATAGCGTTCACCTCCTTGCAAATCAAAGGAGGACAAGAGAGGGAAGAGAAGAAGATCATACATGAGTTTAACACGTCGGTTTAGGAGCATGGAACGTGTGTTTGCTTCCACTGACCTCTGAGCCAGGCAGCATGGGTTAATAGCACGAGTCCTTCACTTTCTCTCCCTCCTTTACTCTCCCTTGTTCCACAGAGAGTCTGAAGGTCTAAAAGGGTGTTTACAATCCACTAATCTGACTTCAAAACCAGCTTAACTCTGGGAGACATCAAAGGTGCGCGCGTGATGGCCCCACTGATCCCAGTAAGGGGGGGATGCACGATAGACTGGAAACACCGGGAAAAGGGGGGAACAAGATATTTCTGGGTCTTGTGATGCTGTGAAATAAAAAACAAGTTTACTGAGAATGAAAAGGGTTGAGGACAGCAGAAGCTGTGGCTTTGGATCAATATTATCAGGAATGAGGAAAAATCCAAGAAAAGCATTTGCTCATTAACGAGGTGCTTGTTTCCTCTGACAGACATCTGATAGTCTGTGATTAAATTATCATAAAAGGCCTCAGACGGCAGCTCTCATGTCTGCGTTAAAACATCTGCGCCTGCTTTTAATAAACATGCTCATTAATAACTGATCGGCTCGATCTTCCCGTCCCAGGAAGTGGACGCTAACTAACGAAGAGCAGCTCATTTAGACAAAACTTGCACGAATATCTGCACAGGAGAAAACGCAGGAAGGTAAAATTAGCCCGTAATAAATGAACATTGTGGGAATACATTTGGCATTAATTGTCATCCAAAGGTTTCGGTTCATTACGTTTCCATTAAGTTTGACAAAATCTATTTGTGCTCACTGAGGTATGCTGGCTTTGTAAGGTAAAACACAGAAATAACTGCAAGTATCGCTGGGTTTCACAGACCCATTAACATCAGACGGAGGAGAGAAGCCTGTTCTGGGGACGTTATCAGGAGATTCAACATTAACAGATGTATCTTCCTGCTCCTCGAACACAGAAATAATGCAAATGATAATAAATGACCATGTAATGAAGAGACGGAGATGAACTGATGCCGCTTGCATTAGTGAGAGTGTGTGTGTGTGTGTGTGTGTGTGTGTGTGTGCGTGCGTGCGTGCGTGTGTGCGTGCGTGTGTGTGTGTGTGTGTGCTGAATATGTCTCAGTGCAAAGTTCTTTTGTGATTTTCAGTTTGTCCCACATTTCTATTGAGCTATCAGGGACGGACATGTGAGACTGCCCCGAGCAAACATCTGCTCACACATGTACGCGTATGTATAAACGTACACAGGATGACGTGCGCGCCCACGCTGGACCAGCTGAAGCCAAAGAAAAACACAATGAAGGCAAACAGAATTGAAAGGAGGCAAAAAAAGTGTTTATTAAGCACCAATTTTATGTAAGGAGGAAACGAAGGGCCGTGTGTGTGTGTGTGAGTGTGTGTGTGTGTGTGTGTGTGTGTGTTGTGTGTTGTGTGTGTGTGTGTGTGAGCGTGTGTGTGTGTGTCTGTGTGTGTGTGTGTGTGTGTGTGTGGAAGAGAGCAACATGAGACAGAGAGACTCGGGTGGACAGACACTGATTCCCCCAGGTGCATGTTGGGTAAGTCTTCAATAATCTGGAGTGACAGGGAACAGAAGGAGCCGATTTCTCCTCATGTCATATCCTCTTTCTCTTCTCGCTTCCTGCTTCTTGTCAACAGGACTTTAAACTGGTGTTTGTTAAATTGGATGTCAGGGTCAGCAGAGGACTTTGTTACATCGAATGCTTGTCTGTCTGTGTTGGTGTGTTCCACTGCGCATAAATGCGAGCGTGTGTGTGTGTGTGTGTTTAATGCTGTCGTTTAAATGTGGTAACATGCTGTCTCTTGGTATTAGAGGGTCGGGGTAACTGAATCAACCCTGCGATACTGTAGCTTCCATATGTAACACAGTTCTGATAAAAACGCCTCCATGTCGCTGATTCACTCTGGTGAAAACAAAAGAATGGTCACAGGCAGGATGGCGAAGCCCCCGAGCCTCCGCTGCCCAGCCAGGCCACTGCAGCAGGTCCACCCTGCCTGTCCAGGAAGCCTCAGATGAGTGGGAAGCCCCTGGACATCCCTGCTAATCACTCATCCCTTAATAAGTTCTTTCTAAATGACCTTAGAGGGAACAAAACAAGAGTCAGACCAAACACACGGCCAAACAAGGCCCTCAGGCTTCAAACCAATTTAAACCCCGATTAGGTTTTCAGATACTCCCATGAGGTAAGTGTGTGCCCCCATACACGTGTGTGTGTGTGTGTGTGTGTGTGTGTGTGTGTGTGTGTGGTGTGTGTGTGTGTGTGTGTGTGTGTGTGTGTGTGTCCCACGGCCCAACAACCAGCTCTTCTGTTTAAACAGGAAAGGTCATTCCCTGTCTGAGTCAGTGTGTGTTATTGTCCCGATTAGTGTGTGTGAGTCTGTTTTGACTGCTATTGTTGCCGTCTCGGAGGCCTCTGACCTTCGACTGTAAAGAGGAGGAAATAAAGCGGCATCACTTTATCATCGTTGTCATTTTGATGCATCTGTTGGACGACTGCTGCTCCTCAATACTGGCTGTGGAGATGGAAGCCGCAGGACCAGCCCAGGAAGCTGTGTCGGGACGGGGACCAGGCCTTCGTGAGCTTCTCCAGAAGCTTTAACGAGCGTCATGTAACGAGCATGGACCAATTAATGACATCTATAGTAGCAGTGGGTTCAAAATCAGGTCCAATCAAAACGCATTTAGATGCCAAAGTAAAGAAAAGGCGGAATGGTGACAAACCCGCAGCAGCTGGCCACGCCTCCATTATCAGGGTCCCGGGGCAACAGGTCAAAACAGGTCCCACCTGAATGGGGCCTCTCTCTTTCTCTCTATCTCCCCTTCTCTCTCTTTCCGTTTCTGCTCCCTCCCTTTTCTTTATAGTCATGTCCCACATCTCTGCCACAGCAAATGGGAGCAGGTCAGCATGTGTCAGATTATTTCTGTGGGCCAGATGGGATCGAGCGGAGGTGACCCACCTGATGCAACCACAAGGTAGCCAGAGATCTGTTCCCTTTTAGAGCAGCGGAGCGACGCTACAAACATGCAGGTGCACGCGCCTAACGCCATAGATGAGGGACGCAGACCTGGAAGCTGCCACGTTTCCGCCCGTTCCCTCCCTGCTCTGCCTCTAGGTGGCAGTGTTGTCATGTCAACCTCAGCATCCAGGCTTCGATTTCCACAAGAGAAAAAAAGTCTCATCTCTGCGAAAATAGTGATTTCCGCTCAAACTGTTGAGTTACGCACACATTTATATGCAGTATGATACTTTTAGCGGGGAAAATGTTTCAAAATTGAAGATATTCATATTCCGTGTGGCATTCATTTGTTCAGATACAGAAAACCAACAACTTAACATCTATTTCACTGAACATCACAAGAAATGCAGCATTTTTCTGCTGCTTTAGAGATGGATTAGCAATTCAGATGAAAAGAGAAACCTCCAGCTGTCCTTTCTGAGCAACAATCAAGTCAGCTCTTGTCTAATACTCTTTAAAAGGAGGAAGCGACTGGGATGGCAGCTGTACTGCTCATGCCACAGTGAGGTCATCGCAGCGC